>NC_141139.1:11697921-12000778 GCF_053477565.2 Lygodium microphyllum
GATAATCTAAGATGATCTATAGCCAATATTCCTCCATGGAACCTATTTCTTTCAAATCCATCCTTGCTCCTAGATATCTTTCTTTCATATGATGTGATTCCATAACAAGTTACCAACATTTCTTGAAGACATGCGTTGAATGCAAAAGATTATAAATCTATAGATTTTTCCAATATGATAACTTCTTCCCTCCCTCCTCTCTCTTTCTCTCTCTCTCTCTCTCTCTATATATATATATATATATATAATTATAATGTAAGGAGGGTGAGAGAAAGAAACCAACCTCGATGCTCATTTTCCCAACAATACTCTTCTCATACTCTCAAAGGTCCAATGCCTTGTGATCCTTTCATATTCTTGTTCTTTCTTGTCTCTCTCTCCTTGCCCTCTCTTTCCCTCCCTCCTTCCCTCTCCCTCTTACTCAAAAAATATAGAATGCAAGAAGTTTTAAAGAGAAAGAGACTCAACTCAAAGCTTGTTTCTACCCACACTCTTCTCGTACTCATAGTCCATTCCCTCACATGCCTTTAGCACTCTCCTTCTTTCATGATCTCATTGCTTGTGCTTGCTCTCATTACTAATTAGGGCTTATAGCAATACTGCAAAGAGTATCACCAATCTAAAACCCATCTAACGTTGCTACATATGCACTTTTTTATAGTGTATAAATGGAATTCTTGTGTTTATGCCATTTCTGTTCAAACTCAACTCCACAACTTTCCATAGATCTGTAGAGAATGAGACCAAACCTTTCTCATGAAGGTGAAGGGTATCTAGAATCACGTGTTGGCTATTTTGGCCAATAGGAGGAAAAGTCTACTTTTTTATTTAGTTTTTAGAAAGAATCCACATGACTTTAATGCATTGGAAAAAGAAATTCATGTAGCAAGGATTCATGATGTTTTCAAGCAGTTGATTCTTTAATACTATATAGAGACTTATCAATGCATGCGGAAGGGAAGTTTTAAGAGATATCCATCTCTTATTTTCTCAAGATGAAGGAAGGCATGAAGAAGAAGAAGATGATGATGATGATGATGATGAGGATGATGATGATGATGATGATGATGATGATGACAAAGAAGAAGAAGCATTCTTGTTTCTGGTTAGGCAAGGATCTTACTTGAGATTGTCCTTGCAAGAAAATCTAACATGGAACATTCGACTATAGCCACTAAGATAAAGCCTTTGACCAAAGGTGAGGTTGCCAATGTGACCTCCTCCACCTAAGAGCTTTCTTTCTAGGATTGCTAGGTAGGATTGATCCCTCATTTGGATTATCTACTTGGTTCAATGCTTTGGCCTTCAAGCAGGAAAAGAAAACACATGTATATTCTATTACTGAAAATACTAAATTGGCATGTCATACATCGCAAAAGGGAAGTAAATGTTGAGAGAGATTATGGTATTACAAGAAACTATTTGGGTGCTCTTATAGCTAGTTAATTATAAGTACTCCTTATGCAAAGGAAATGGAGTGACTAACCCAAATTTTATTTGACTTTAAGGACATTTTGCTAACCGTGCCTAGGATCAAACTCAATTACAGCTATATTATTTTGGCATATCAAGATATCCCATTAGAAAATGTGTAAAGAATCAAAGTCCACGAGGAATGGGATGGTTTTCAAGGAGTATGTATTCCTCTAGAGGTGGAGGGGGGGGCTCACCTTATACAAGCCCTCTATATAACCTACATGTATTTCTCTCGAGGTGGAGGGGGGGGCTCACCTTATACAAGCCCTCTATATAACCTACATTCAAAGGATATTTTAAAAATCCATTAAATTTTTTTTGGACCATTTTATGTACCCCTTTTGTGATTTTTAGGAGAAATAGTTATATCCCTCTTCTGTAAATCTAAAATTCAAAGAGAATGTGCATTTTTATGGCTCTTTCTATATATTTGAAATTAAAACATGATGCTACGATACTTTATTCGTGGAATTTTCACTATGATCCAAGATGGATATTTGGACATGATGTCAATATTATGATCGTCCTACAATAGCATTATGACATAGAGTTGTACATGAAAAACTCCAAGATCCACATGCTCAAAAGCATACCCTATACACAATGTGTGAGGTTCTTTGGTGATCATATGTGCACAACCTATTGTACTCATTCTACGTTGTTTATTCAATGTTCAATGTTCCTCATTCTCAACATTTTCTCTGTTTTTTCTCTCCCTTCTCTTTGTGTTTAGCATCTATGATCAATACGTGCATATACTTTCACATCACTACATTGTGACATTGTATTAGAGTAAGTTCAGGGTTGATCAAACATAGATAGATCTAAAGAGGAGGACTAGGTGTAGCACAAAGTTTTCATTTTCAATATACAAGTGCAAGCAAGAGGATTGAACATCAACAATTATTCGAGCAAGTCGAGATCCATGTAAAAAGAGGCATCTTTGATGTCCATTTGTGCAAAAATAAATATCAAAGTGTGAAAAAGACTGCATTTTGAGACTCTCAAACAAATTTGAATTTTTGTCACCTCCCATAATAAATTTCTTTGGTGAACAAGCAAAGAATGTCTAAAGTAGCTATCTTTTAGAATCAAAGATGGCCTACCCTGTAACATGCCATGCTTCCTCCCATAGGAACCCCCCCTTTTAATTTCAAATTTTTAAAAAAAATCTACAATTCAAATTTTTTTAACCTCCCTCTCTCTCCCTGCCGATAGCACGTCGAGGAGAGAGAGAGAGGGAGTGGTAGTGATGGGGGGCATGCAGCCCCCTAGGTCGGAGGGGTGGCCATGCCACCCACCTCCTCCCCCTCCCTATATAAGGGGAGGATTCTCCCCTCCCCCTCAATAGAGAGAGACTGCACCCCCACTTCCCTATGTCGCCACCTCCTCCCTGCGGAACTACTGTGTAGGCCCCTGGGCCTCCACTGAAGGTCATTCCCCCCCTCTATTCCCAATCTTTGCGGGTCTTCTCCCTCCTAGGCTCTCAACCGTAGCCACCCCATCACCTAATCGCAGTCGCTGCGGGTCTCCCCCCCCTCTGGGGCTCTTGACCGTAGCCACCCCACCACCTGATCACTAGTCGCTGCGGGTCTTCCCCCCCTAGGGCTCCCGACCGTAGCCACCCCCCTCTGATCATCAGTCACCACAGTCCCCCGTGAGTAGAGTGAGAAGGTGAAGGAGAGAAGAAGGAGTGGGAAAGAGAAGAGAAGAAGAGGGAGAGAAGGAGAAGGAGGGAAGAGGAGGAGAGAGAGAGAGTAGAAGAAGGAAAAAAAAGGGTTAGAAGAGAGGAGAGGAGAAGAAGAAGGAGAAGGAGAGAGGTAGAAGAAGAAGAAGAAGAAGAGGTAGAAGGAGAGAGGAGAGAAGTAGTAGAAGAAGAGAAGAAGAAGAGAAAGAGAGGGAAGGAGAAGAAGGAGAAAAGAAGTGGGAGAGGGAGAAGGAGAAGAAGAGAAGGAGAGAGAGAGAGTAGGAGAATAAGAGAGGAGAAGAAGAGAAGGAGAGAGAGAGAGAGTAGGAGAATAAGAGAAAAGAAGAAGAAGAGAGAGAGAGAGAGAAAGAAGGAGAGGGAGTGAGAGTTAGTGAGTAACTTCAAGGAGCCACACTCAAACCACCCCCTCGACGAAGGACCCCATCCAGCGGTCTTTCCTACCCGAGCCTGTCGACTCGAAAACCGTTAAGGTCCAGTGTGTCCAATCTCCATGAGGCGAATGGCTCCCAAGAAGAAAGTTGCGGGAAGCATAGGTGCCAAAGCTACCCGTAATGCTGGAGAGGCGAGCGAAGCGACCAACGCAACAAACACGAATCAAACCTAGGTTCTTTAAGCTTATAGTTAATTATGTATTTTCTCTTATGAAGGAAATGAAAATGATAGCTACGTGCATGGAATAAGGGCAAGTCATGTTTGCTCCAAGCGCTAGGTTACATGCGTAGATTACAGAGATAACACAAGTTTATATGCATGGAATGATAGCTTTTATGCACATAAAAATGATAAGTCCTTCACATTATTTCACATAAAATAATAGCTTTTAAACCAGTTCAGTGCATGAACAGTCATTTAGAATTCATGCTTTGCATTCATGATTAAAAGAAATACATGAAATGTTAGTTTCTGTTCATAAAATGCATTTGCATCGTCAAAAAAGAAACCTAGAATTTCTTATAACGAAGTCACATGTGATCCGATGCATTAGAAATAAGTACTCGCTGCCAGGAATGATGAGAGATAAAGGTTGTTTAGGACATTCAACTTTACTAAGCGCACCATGTGCATGATGGGTAAGGTTGATTGGAAAACTCTACATGGAACCGCACTAAAAGAAATGGAGGAAACACATGCATCTAGACTATATCTTGAAGGCCCAAATGAAGAGTCCTGTGTTGTCAAGTGTAATAACTGAACTTGGTTAGAACTAGAAGATTAAAAAGACCCTTGGTTGAGTTGCAAATAAGGCATGTCTGTTGCCATGACTGACCAGCTAATGCTTGAGTTAGGGTTAAGATACCATAAGGTAAATCCCAAGGGAAAAGGGCAAGTCAAAATAAGTTAACTTACTAAGAACATTTGCTTGCATAATCTTGTTTGAGATTATTGGGATCTAGCCAAGTCGTGAAAAGACCCAAGATCGGATGCTGAAGCATCCGGGAAAAAAGGAGTCACACCTTAGCAGTCGGTCGTACAAACGACCTCCAAAATGTTCATGCTTGTACTTAGGTACATTATTTGATCTCTTTTCTCAAGGAACTAATTCAAGGAAAACACTTAATGCTTCAGGTTGAAAGCCTAGAGGGAGAGGCAGGAACAGTTACCTCCGACTATCTGCATGGCCCTATCCAAGGGGGTTGTTAGCCGCATCGGGTATATGGACCTAACCCTCCACAAGAGGTCTCTCCGTGGGTGCTGCTTGGAGCAGGAGGATGCTTGGGTGCCAAGGGAGGCTCTGACTATAAATCTCTTGCCTCCAGGTTTGCACAAGAGGCCAACGTGATTCGAGATGGGATCTCGAGGCCCGTGTACTAGTCAATGGGCAGAACTTGGAACAGCAATCCTGTAGATTGTTCGGATAGCCGTCGGGTGTGATATTGGATGTACTCACTGATTTTTGATAAATAAAGAGCAGATATTGGAGAAAAAGGAAATTGCTTAACATTGTTTTTGTGTCAGTGCCTAAGTTGTGTGAAGGAACCCGTGATTAATTTGATCGATTAAGGAAGTTGCTTTTGCATGTCAAAACATAATGTGGTAGGTAATTAGATAACTAAAGAAAATTGAGGAAAGTGTGGTGGACGTGACTTAGGTCCGTTCTATGGAAGGGTGGTCCTGGTTAGCTGGGAACTTTTCTCAAACGATGAGATAATAAGACAATGAAGACCTAGTGTCAGTAGATGTAGAATTCCCAGTTTATTATGTTTTAGGGGAAAGGAATGGGACTATGCTGTATGGTAGAGAGGTTGAGCTTCGCATCCCTCTCATTTCCCATTCTCCATGAACCAAGTGCAGCATGAATCCGCTTCAACTCTGTTGTTCCTATGCAAAGTGGTACATCTAGAGCTCGACATTAGCTTCTTCCTAGAGACTTTGTTGACAGGAAAGGAACCCTGAACTCAAGTCGATCCCAAGTGGGAAGGGTTAGACACTTCCGCTCGGGGAAAACTCGGGAAGACCTACATCGCAAACCCTATGTCATTCCTTGTGAGTGCCAGGCGGAGCCTTCTAGACCCTCCTCCCGATGGGCTGCTAAGACGTGTCCCAGAAGCGGAAAAGAAAGCACATTACATACCCATCATGCATAACAAAGTGTAGTAGAATAGATATCTCATATGTGAGTTTGTGCATTATAGTCATATTTATGTATTTTATTGCCAATGCATGTAGATTGGTTGCTCATTTTATAGTGATAGCATTTTAGTAATCAACCTAAATTATTGGATTGGCTAAGTTATTCATGTTTAGAGCCTATTTATAGGTAGGAAAGCTCCCTCCTCATTCAATTCAATCATCACTATACTTGCAAGTGTTGAAGGGAGGGAGCTAGTGCCCACTATCGGTGATTCATGTTTGGAATCTTTTATTATCTTATACCTTAGTATATGGATTCCATTTCCATAACAGGAAAAGAAAGCACGTTACATACCCATCATGCATAACAAAGTGTAGTAGAATAGATATCTCATATGTGAGTTTGTGCATTATAGTCATATTTATGTATTTTATTGCCAATGCATGTAGACTGGTTGCTCATTTTATAGTGATAGCATTTTAGTAATCAACCTAAATTATTGGATTGGCTAAGTTATTCATGTTTAGAGCCTATTTATAGGTAGGAAAGCTCCCTCCTCATTCAATTCAATCATCACTATACTTGCAAGTGTTGAAGGGAGGGAGCTAGTGCCCACTATCGGTGATTCATGTTTGGAATCTTTTATTATCTTATACCTTAGTATATGGATTCCATTTCCATAACATTCTCTTCTTAAGTTATTTGTTATTTGCAATGTTTCACTTGTTGTGTTTGTGCAGTCTCTTACAATTGATTTTTACACTCCTATCACTATTCTCACTTCTAACATGGTAACATGGTGTCCATGTCAACTCTTATGGTTTTTTTTACCATTATAACTGTCCATGTCAAGCCCTAGAAAACCTCAACTCTTCCAACATAGCTTGATTCATGCCCTACTAACCTACATTTTGCACAACTAAAATAATATTTTCTCTTTTTTCATCTACTATCAAGGTGGGCAACCATTTTAATTGAGACACATTGTAATTTTCAACCTGCCATCTTTTCATTTATGATACAACTCATTGGAGGAGTTTGTATATTGCTTCTTCTTCTTCCACAATGTCTCTAGTTCTTTGCAATCTTTACGGATATGTCCCTTCTTACCATAGTGATAATATTGGCAAGACTACAAAAGCTATGATATAATAGCTTATTCCTATGGCTACTCCTACCAATGATAATGGAATGGATGAGTTGATCAAGAGCGTTTGTGACTTGCAGAACAAGATGGAAGGAATTGAAGAAAGAACATGCCCTACAAGTTCTACAAGTCTTTCTTCTACACTTAGAAATCCAAGTCAAGAAGACCTTGTCCATCATTGCATGTGGTGTGATAGCATCAAGCATGGCCATGAGGACTATGAGGCCTACAAGAATGCTATGCAAAATAATTTGATCTCTTGAAAAGAGAAAAAGATCCATGCAAGTGAAAAAGGGTTGCCACTAGCTACAAATTTTAGAAGAGGTGTGAGGAATACTACAACCTATGGGTTGAAAATAGAGGAAATGCTAGACTATTAAAAAACAATGATTTGATCTTGCACTCTACAAGATTCAAAGAAACATAACAATGAAAAAAATTGAGTGGGATTCACATGTAGGACAATATAAAGTATATGCATAATTGGCAAAGATACAAAATACACATATTTTAGTTAAAGACAAAATAAACAGAGATAACAAGATTAGCAACCCAAGGAAATCTAAGAGTTAAACTAGAAGGGGTTGCAAGTCTAATCCTTAGTAGTCTGCACGTCCTGCTAGGGTTAAGCATGAACATATCATGGAGGAAGTACCAAAAGAGCAAAGATAAGAGTAGAAAGAAAAAAAATAAGAGTAGAAGGAGCAAAGTGAAGAACAAGAAGAACAAAATGAAGACCAAAAAGAGAAAAAGGGAAGAGGTAGGATAATTTGATAAATGGTATTACAAATATTGATGCAACACATGATATACATTCTTCACTTAATGAAGATATCCAAATTGAAGATGTTGTGATTGAAAGTGCTAATGCTACAAAGCTTGTGGAGTATATGCAAATAAGGTATTGAGAGAGGATACATAGGATACTCATGCCTTATTTGATGCTTCACAAATACAAATAGAGGATACAATAAATTAGATTGTAAACGAGATGGATGCTTTGTTGCTTTCTAATGGGAATGAGTCAAAATTCTTGTAGGAAGTTGAAGATGAAAATTATGCAGGATATATAGTATCTAGATAGGTTGAGGATCCATGTAGCAAAGCAAGGTTGGGTGAGTATCTTTCACCTATATTTTCTTCTATACAAGATTATCAGAGGAGGATGATAAAAAGAATATATAAACCATATATTTATGCATAAATTCACAAATAGATTGAATACATGTTTATGGAGGATATAGATATTTAGATTCATGATCCAAGTGAATGCTTTCTTGAGGTTGACTTATGCAAGAAGATGAATTGGACTTTTGATCCTAGTGTGTCCATGTGTTCCTATGCATGATATGTAGGCCGTATGGACTCCATGTAATTCACTATATGTATACCTTGAATATCACGATTGTTTAAGGGTTTTTAATCAATATCCATATGTGAGAATTTTTCCTTAATAAAACATAACCCTTTTCTATTCAATCTGTAAGTAACCCCTTTATATGGGACCCTTTTATATGTAAAAAAGTGAAAAAATTGTATCTTAAAAATTTATTACGTTGAACCCACATGATACATACATATGTTTTGACTAACCTCCCCAAATTATGGACCAAGCGAAAGCATGTGCTTTATATGTATGATTTATTGAGTGATTATGATGTGGCCACTTTGACCCAAGAGAATGTTATGGAAGCATGTAACCACAATTGACTATTAGGGAAGATTTGGTATTGTAAAATCTATTGTTAATAAGAGAGGCTGTAATGCTAAGTGACATATATAAACTAAGTTTTTACACCTAAGGAGTAGGCTATCAAATGGTACCGCTAATTGGGACTACATTGAGGATACCCATAGTAGATAAAAGGATCAATTTGTTGAAAAACAAGAAAGCAAAAGTGTATACAATGGAATTTTATTGGAAGGCCTTGTTCGATAGTTGCAGTATTTTTGGTGATCTTTGGTCCTTTTTATTTTTGAATATCAATTAGTCATTAGTACTTTGTGTGGTACTATTTGGTACTTTTTGCACACTTTTATTGCACACATTATAGTGGATTTTGCACCCAACTATTTATGCATTTTGATACCTTCTGAATCATTTTGGTATATTTTTTAATGTATTTAGATACATTATGATTTACCTTTTGGTAATTCTTATAATATTGTACTTTTTGGTACTCTATTGATGACATTTTCATGTTTGTTTTGTAGGATGGAATGTGATTTGGCTCGCAACCAAGAGTCAAAAGGCTCACACCCAAAGTGATTTTCTTAAAATGTTAATTGCAAAATTGGAGGAAGTCAGATGGTTTGCATTATTTTCCAAAACCCAAGTTTTGGATGAAGGTAACGTAATACATGTTTTGGAGACTTGTGCTACATGTGGGGATTCTTTAGACTCTGCCTAGGTGGTGGATTCTTTCATACTGGCTTATAGGCATGAGTATCGTCCCCTGTGTTTTGCTGCCACTCTCATGACAAACAACACTTGTGTGAAAGCTAAATGCAATCATTGAGTCCTAGAAGTGGACAAGAGTTGGATGCACAAGAGATATATTAAGGAGAGTAAGTAACTATCTTCTTCTTTCTCATATTGTCTGCCTTTTTCTTTTCGTCTTTTTCTATGGGTCATCTTGTTGAAGTTTATAGATTGCACGTCTAATATGGTGTATGCAAACAATTGTGCTATAGACAAGGACTCAAAGGGTCTTGGGGACACAATTCTGATGATGTCAAGGAAGAGATGCTTGGGAACCCTAAAGCAAGCAATGATCGGGGTGACACATAAATGGATGCAGAAATACCCATTGAGAAGCCTTCTATCTATGAAGAGTAGAAGGGGGAGCTGGAAGGACAAAAGAAGGCCACTACAATTTCTTTCTCTAGAGAGTAGTAGGGGGAGCTAAAAGGAGAGGCGGAGCTTGCTACAGTTCCTATCTCTAGAGAGTAGAAATGGGAGCTAGAGGGAGAAGGGGAACCCACTATGGTTCCTCAAAATGAGTACACTAAGTGAAGATAATATGCAACTTAGCGAATCGTTTGGCATACCAAGATCTAGCTCAATCACATCCCCATCTCTTATTCGGTCTTGAGCCTATATTGGCTCATTCAGAGTTATCTGATAGATGTCCTTTGTAGTGGACTTGTCTTTGGATTCATCACTTGATGACATCTCACTAGCAGATACATCTTCTAATGTCTCTAATTCTGTAGAGGATAGAGAAGCTCTCTCAGTTTGAGGAGACTTATGATAACCATCAAGTACTACGCGTCTGGCACCTAAACCTAACAATTAACTATTTGTTAAAGAGATTTGCAAGGTGCATCTAATCAAGGTGTGTGCAAGTTTCTCTAGGAGCTAATGTACCTAATAAGTTGGTGTGAATATAGTAATGCTTGATTTTAATTGACATTGTGACCTTGACTTGGGGCTTTTGCTTCCTAGAATTGTATATAAGGTACTAAATGAGGTGAAACTTTGGTATGCATTCATTTAATGTGGTGTACTCTTAACTTACAATGCAGTTGAATAAAGGGTTAGATGTGTACTCCCTAAGGTAGATGTAGCTAGGTATGAATCTAATGGTGTATGTGGGTGATGGTTCCCATGGTTAAAAACTTTAAAGGGAAGGGTAGTTCTTAAAGGAAGTGTTAGTGGGTTTGATATGAGATTAAGAGATAAGTGAAAGTGGATAATCTGAACTTCCTATTGGATGAAATGAGGCAATCCTAACAAAATGGTGCCTAAATGTAGATATAGTGTAAGATAATACAATTGCCCTTACAAATATAGCCTCATGTGGACATGGAAGGGGTGATGTCCATTCCTTTTTGGGAACAAAGTTTCAAACAAGTCCTAGGAGAAACCCTAAGGATACACTCACCTACCAAAAGGTTATTGGATACACCCCAAATTCAAGTCACAATGTCACTTACAATATGTACCTTCTATTAGGCAATTGTGGTGATAATCTATTAGGGGTTTAAGCTTAAAGATCATTCGAGCAATGAGTGCCTACTTAGCCCTCAAGGGACATCCTAATGTGAGATTTCAAGGGTGCAACCCTTGTTGGCTAATATGAGTGCGATGAGGAATCCCATGCATAAGAGGGTCTTTGTCTAAATCCTAACTAAGTTAAGCCTAATCTGAGTGTACCTAGGTCCTGATTCCTAGAGTTCTTACAAGACTATGGTGATCCTCTGATCTACTTAAGTGATTCATGTGAATTTAATAAGGTGAAGTAGATGACTTTTTCAAAGCATATGTGCGTAATAGGATATAGTGTATGCAAGTGTGCCTCCTAGTATGTTTATGTGCAAGAGTGCATCCCTGTTGGCTCATGTTCGAGTGGACCTGACTTAGTGTGTGTACAAGTAATATTTATGTGTTTTGGCTATATTCCCAAGTGCCTTCTATAGGAGTATTTAATTACATACATAAGCACATAGCTAGATGCATCATTTTGTAATGGTGGAAGCACTCCCCATGTGCATGAGTACAAACTATCATGTATACTTCGATGCTCGCCATTTGATGCACTAGTGTGAGGGTACCTTATTGTCAAGTGTAGAAGTGAGATGCACTCAACAAGTAATGTCCAAATAGTGAATGCACTTAACCAATAGTGACCTAATGCACTACATTTCTATTGCATTTATGTGACTAAGATGCCTAGATTGCAAGGGGATGTTTGTGTGTCATTATGAGTAGATTAGCATAGAGACAAAAAGGTGTGAAGTACTTTTATAGGAACAACAATGTATCCATTGAAAATCCCATTTATATAGTGTGGGACACTTGCACATTCTAGTTAAATGTTCATATAAGTGGGTCTGTGGTTTGCATAGTTAAATTGGTGTAGAGAGGAGTTTATATATGCACGAGTAAAGATATGTGCATATTTGTATGTAGTTATATGTGTCTAAGAATGCTTAGATGTATGGTACAGGAAACATGAAAAAGAGCATTGAGTTTCTTGAAACTTATCTTCATGTTGCACTATATTGCTTAAATTTATGGTGAATGTTATTTAAATGTGTTTCTTGAAACCTTTTTTCACGTTGCATTGAGTTTGTCAGAACTTCTTTTCATGTATAGTGAACTCCACTACCCTTAGTCCAAATCACGATGTGCAACTCTCTACTCAAACTTTGGCCCCCCACCTAATGGATCAGGATGAGGATTCACATGCAATAACTCAGTCGTCTAGTAACCCAAACTCAGCCCACCTCATACAAGTAGAATAGCCCCTGTTTTGTATAAGATGATTAACAAAGTACTATCTTGCCATGACTTTTAGTCTTTTAGGTGGTTAAAAGGGGTAGGTTCCCCAACTGTACAAACTTTCAGTACCTACTTCTAATACATCTAGGTCAACATCATGGGATTCAGATAAGTGATGTCTCTTTGTGCTGCATCTGTTCATTATAGTTGAAGCGTATGACTTGTGTGTACTCTTACAAGTTTTTGAGTGGATACAAGATGACACAGGTGTCTGTACGAAAGTGTTCAATGTCCAAGTTACCACAAGAGCACCAACTCCACAAAGAGCCATTACAGAAATGCCAAGAACAAAGAGACATGACGGAAGCCCCACTACTGAAAGAGAAAATCACCCTTGCAAAATGCCCACATTGCATTTGAGCATGGCCCAAAGCATAGTCATTGGCTACTCTCTATTCCGTGGCCAAACTCTACATTTGGCTCACTGCAGTTGCTACCTCAATTGTACCAATATCTCACATGTTACAAAGAAGTTTGCAAAATCTCAAGTGTATCTATCCATCTCAACAATTGTTCCTCTAGCATCAAGGCTAGCAACACAATCATCATTGTGATATCCATCTTCAAAGCCTTCCGATCTCGGCATTTCCCAACCCAAATGAAAGACTACTAGCCTCAACGTATTACAATGGTTGTATTCTTGTTATTAAAAAAAAGTAAATAAAAGAAGAAAGGAACCCATGATCACAATATAACACCTAGGGGTTCTCAAATTACGTATATCCAATGACCTTGGTTGGCTGGCTCTATCCATAGTCCCCTAGCCCCTTACCCATCCTCCATAATTGTTTAGGGCACATCAAGGGCAAGACATACCTAGGGAGCTTGTCTTGACCTATCACCCTGACCCATTTGCACGATTCCTTTTTTGCACTCCATCTCAATACTATTGCAATTAATAGTGGTAAGAAACGAAGGACAAACCATGGAAAGTATACCGTACTCTTTGAACAATACAAGTAGCCACCAATTGCAAAAATTTAAGGTGTCAATGAGCTCCATTATGCTAATCGTGTTGTCAACATCACAAATGATGTCTCAACAAACCTTCATGTGTACTCCTCCACAACATCAACAAAATTTTCCACCATATTGAACCTTTGCTTCATCCACACAGTTCTATGAGGAACCAAATCAACGATCTTCTAACTACGTAATATCTAAGAATGCACGAGCACTCACATACTATCTAAGCATAATGTATACACAATTTGGATCCTCAAGTGCAAGCCATGGCTCTCAGATTTCTTAGAGTTTGAACTGTCTCCCAAACTAATCAAATTACGTCTTATGCACACAATAACAACACTAGAAACAACCCCTTAGGGAGAGAGCATATGAGAGGTTTTCAATTGCAGGAATTGACGACTCCAACGAAAGTACCAATAGCTCTTCATCAACACTCAACTCTAAACTCTTGTTCTTTCTCATCATGCAAGCCCACCAAAGAATTGTCATGTGCAGAATCCCCACAAACCAGTACCTGTGCCAACCATTAGTGCAATTCCAACAACGAATCGCCCTATTCCCAACTCCAAGAACTTGACCACTGGTAGCCCATGCCATCAACATGTCCCCAATGACCTTCATCCGCACCACCATCAAAAGTCTGTTAGAATATCAAGCTCATAGTATGTGTGACCGACATTAGTCTTGTCCAGCTGTATTAGTAAGTGTGGGGCATTAAATAAGTCAGTGGTCTTAGACCCAGTGTGAATGGTCCTACAGACCTTAGTACTATTGTATACACTTACTCTTTGTGTGTGGTAAATAGAGAATGAATGAATGAAGAAGATGAGAGCATGCTTGCTCCTCAATCTCTGTCTCTACCTCTCTGAATCTCAACATGGTATCAGAGCATCCATGACTGGGCTCTGTGGAGAATAGCATTATGGAAGAAGACCTAGAGATTGAAGGAAAAAGACTTGCTGTGTAAAAGGACTGACTATCATTGTTTCTGCAGAGGTATGTATTGAATGCATCTTCAGTATACTTGAAGGAGAGTGTGTCAGGACTTGTCTGGAGCGTTGTAAAGGATTGGTTGGTCATCATTGAGTGGATCTACAGTGAAGTGATCATCAGTGTGAAGAAGGAGAAGCCCAGATCAGTCCACACAAACTACGTCGGTTTGCTGATCTGCATATGCTGGCTGAATAAGCACATTGGAATGGAATGGAGCACTTAAATGCTTGCTGAATCATCACTGGAAGATGGTTATTGTCCTGGAATGCTAACCCATGATGTAGAGCTCATTTATGAGCTATGACAGTTGATCACAGATCTAAAAACAGTGAAGACCTACTGTAATCAGTGAGTATACAGTATACACTTGATTCTACTCAAGAGCCTTGAGCTTCTTTGCATGCTCAGGAGAACTTGTTGAAGCATATACATGCTTTGGGAACCATATGCATTGTCTGACATGGTTGTGAACTGAAGTTATTGATTGAAATGCTTAGTTTTGGAAAGCCAATGATAGGCTGAAAACTGTCATAAAACTGTCAATAATATATACTCATTGGCCTTGAAGAAGTACATGCATTCTGTTACCTACAAGGAGTAGTATGGTACGGGATATGAATGTTGAATGCTATATGCATTGATATGAGCATTGGAAGCTCTTAAAAACTGAAGTCTAAATCTGGAAACAAATGTATTCACAGGGTATTGGCTGGTCATAAACAGTGAATGCATTATATGGCATTGCCTCTTACAGATAGAGTGTCTGCGGATGCTTGTTTGGTCATGTATTGACCTGTACACACAGTGGCATATGTATGAAGTGGTTTGAGGATCTCCTGGGCTGAAATACATCTTGGTTTGACAGTTTATTTGCTGAATGCAATCTATGACCAGGAAGTTTGACACCTATACTTGCTGATTATGCACTGTTTTGTGCCATATGGTTATGCTTGGACTGCTACATGTATTAGCAGCTGTCTATGAAGGTTTGGGACATGTATGACATGGATATGACTCAGTCTTGGCTTTGAATAAGCTGTTGATCACTAATAATTTACAGTTTTTAGACTGTATGTATTTACCCTGGCAGTGAGGTTGCAGGAGTTTAAGCTGAAGCAATTCCAAAGCATAAGTCTTGACCGTTATACTTATGAGTTAGACCAGTGGTTGTGGACTATTTTGAGCTGTCATTGGGTTGAAATACCCTGGTTTTTTACCACAATTAATTGCAGAAAATTGCCATAAATAGTTGAGGATTGAACTTGGTCAGTCATACTCGTTGGTTTGTAGGTAGTTAGGCAAAGTCTACAACATGGCTAGTGCAGAGAGGACTGACAACATAACCCAGACAGTGGGGGAAGAGCTTGACACTAAAAATTATGCCATATGGAAGGTTTGCATGGAGAACTTCTTAATAGGGAAAGGCTATTGGGAGTTGGTGATTGGAGCGAAAGCTGAACCTGAGCTCCCAGATCGACCTATTGCTGATCAAAGATGATTACATCGAGCTTGGACAGAAAGAGCTCGTAGACTCTTTCACTGGCTCTCTTTATGTATCTTAGATGCCATGGTAATGCAGATAATGAACTGCAGCTCTCCTAAGGATGCATGGGACATTTTGGTCAAATATTACGGCACAACCACAAGTGCCAGGAAGATACTGTTGAAGCAAAGCTCAACAACATGGAGAGGAAGATCAGATCTATACAGGATTATGTCACGGAGTTTAAGACCATTACGGATCACTTGGCATCTGTTGGTTCATAGGTTGAAGATGAAGACATGGTTGCTTTGACTTTGAATGGCTTGGGGCCTGAGTATAAGTCTTTTGACACTTTTGTGTCTATGCCGGTTGAAATGCCTGATTTCAATGAGCTCGTTGCATTGCTTATCCATGAGGAGGTTAAGCTTGGTTTGGATGCAAGATCTAGTAGTTCTAAAAACAAGGATGCAGTTTTTTATTCCAATCAATGTGGCCATGGAAAGCATGGTAGAGGCTATGGATTTGGTAGAAGAGGCCAGCAAAATGCATCCTATGGCAATAACAACCAACAAGTATCGAATGCAAGAGGTGGTGGAAACTTTAGAGGCAAGGGGAGATCTAGCCCTAGAGGTAGAGGCTCCTGGCAACAATAGCGTCCATCTAACAATCCGAACAAGGATAAGGATTGTCATTACTGCGGAAAGTATGGGCATATTGCCAAGGACTACTAGAAGAAGCAGGGCAATCGGAAAGGCAAACAACATGGACATTTTGCTACATCTAGTCAGGCAGATGATACTTCAGGAGATAGATTGTTTGCCATGCAGTATGTAAAAGACAGAGTTGTTGAAAAATGCACTGAATATGCAGTTTGGTACATTGATTCAGGGGCATCGAACCATATGACTCCTCATGGTGATTGGTTCACTCATATGGTGGCTGAAAAAAATGGCTGTCTGTAGAGATGATGATATGCAGCATAGCATTAAGCATAAAGGAAAAGTGCCTCTTGTTGTTCATGATGGCAAAAAGAAAACTTTGCATGATGTATTAGTGGGACCTGAAATGGGCCGGCACTAGCTATGGCACTAGCCCGACCTCATGCTAAAGGACAAACTACCCTAAAGCCTAATCTATGTGTTTATAGTTTTATAGTTTTGTAGTCCAACAATTCCCTTTCTATAAACTCCTCAGTGGGAGAACCCATACACTTTGGCCATAAATACCACGATAATCACATACATGGAGGCAACCTCTCGGTAGAAACACCGCGGCCTCACTGCAGCTCTCCTACATCGCAGGGATTAGCCCCTTGATGCAGTGCTTAACATATAAAACAAATAAACTCCACTCTTTCATTTCGAATCTAGGAGATATACCATGTTTTCTTTTCAAATAATCCCCTAAGAAACGAATGTCTATCCTATGGCTTAGGATGCTTTTTCACACTCAATGTGGGTCATTGTCATTGAAAACAGGTGCTATGCATGATCATCATGCACATGCACATGCAAAGGTGAATGATCCTAAAGTGCTCAAACATCATTTTCAAATCAGCAACGTGGTGTGTACAATCAGGATTTTAATGCTTATTCTCCAACACGTTGTGGCAATGAAAGGATAGCACCGAGATAACACTTGTGCTACTATCCTCTTAATTAAAGCGCGACAAAACTCTATGTCATAATGTGCATCAGAAAATCAGCAACAATCAGCATGCAAATCACACCATTCAAACATCCCAACCCCCTACCTTTAGGTATTACTTTCGTTGCATAGGTATAGAGGTTCATTTTGTCATGTTTTGATGTGTAGAAAGCGATAAATCACAAACTTTGACAAAGAGATAGGGCAAACTGAGGATAGGGCAAACTGAGGCCAAACCTCATGCTCTGCCACTACCACACATCCACAAACAATTCTTATATTTTTCCTTATTTTACCAATACGTATTTCTATTTTTCCCATTTTCTTGATTTATTTAGTAATAAAATAAGCTATTTTCTAGTTTTTCTTATTCCAATCACTTCAGCATACTAACATTCAATTTATCTTCCATATTCCCCCCATGGGAACACTTTTTACCCACCTGAAACAGAAAAACTACCATTTTGCCACTTAAAAACTGCATTTCGGGTTTACGAAAATTTAATAAAGCATGTAAATCATTTCAAAATCAATATTTTCTGATAACCAATAATTACCATAATGCAAACATCACACACACAAATTTTTATCCAATAAGAATATAATTATCATCATAAACTATAAAAAATCCTTCATTTTCTTCATAAAAATTGTAATATCATGTTTTTACGTAACCTGAGATGCCTTGAATGACTTTATAACCAGCAAACGAAGCCTCCATTTTTCTCAATCCAATGCTGCACATCATTCTTCAGCATCTCCATCAATCTTCATCACCATTTCCTTCATTCTCCTTCCCTATTCCTTCTTCAAGATGGGACACATGAATAACCCATAGAGAAGAGAGAGAGGGAGGAGAGAGAAAGAATAGAATCTATTCTCTTCATCCACACAGCCATTCCATGTGTGAAGGGCGGCGATATCATCAGCCCATAGGGAGATGTTGAGGGCTCATGTCAGTCAGATAGGTTGCTCATAACCTCCATCCTCCATCATGATAGGAGGAGGCGAAAAAAACGGCGCATCCTGATGGCGCTTCTTCACGATTCTTCCTCACGATTTTTGCTCCATGTTGCATAAAATTTTTAGGGGGGGTCAAAGCTCCAAAGGGCACCCCCCCTTTGGCCTCAAACTTGTCCACCTTTTCGTATCATGCCCATCTTGTGGCCACTTTCTCGTCCGGGCTCCAATTCGAGCTCTGAAAAATCCTGGGCGTCTGGCTTGACATCCCGCACTGACTAGAAGCTCCTAGCATCCTGCATGGGAATAAAAAGAATTATTAAAAATCCACAAGTGTCGCTCGGACACTTTTTAAAAGCTGTCTTTCACTTGGTGCTTAAAATCATCCTAGCTGCAACCGCCGCCTTCAATGTTAAATATTTTTTCCCTAAATTCTGAATTTTTTGGAAAATTTTAGCCACATCCTGGGCTCAAAACTCCGCTCTCATTGGCGACCATGGGATAGGGCGACTCAGCCCGTCAATTCCCACAACAAATCTGCACAAAACAACCAAAGAAAGCATTAAGCTGATACAAAACAGATACATACTAAAACACAGCACAATGCTCACCCTACCCCCTGACAAAACCAAGGCATGAAATCCACAAGGAGTAGGTCTTGCATAATTTGATAGAAGGTCGGAAGCTAGTCACTAACCAACTGCTCCAACACGGCCAAACTAAAAAGAACTATCAAAGAGGCCGCCCTAAGTGTTGGTCTGAACTACCTACCTAACGAAGGACAACACAACCAGGAGCTCCTACTAGGCGAGGACTCCTATAGCCTGATCAAGAAGTATTGTCTTTTAGCACATTTCTTCTTTTAGGTTTTTATTCTTCCATACTCGGGCATGCTAAAAGGAGGGAGCTGAGCGTAGTGACCCAAGGAGAATAGGGCATCGGCCCCAGGTCCTGTCTCGGTACCCAAGAACCTACCAAGCCCTCGCGAGGCGACACTTAATCCTTTTCTGATGCTCACTTTTATTTTCGCTCCAACCTTCCTTACTTTCTTCTTTTCCAACGAGACGCCACCCCTAGGAAGACAAGGCATCGGCCCTGGGTCTGACTCATCCCCAGGAACCTACCAGGCCTTCTCATGGCAATGGTAAACTGCTTATAAATTTTCTTTTCTTTTCTTTTCCTATGATTATAGGAGTTAGAACCCCTTTTTACACACCTTTGTATATATTTATTTTCTTTAAGATATTCAAGGTTTTTCTCTATTATCATCATTTTTTTCCTCTGGCAGGCTTCTTTAACCGCCTCACAACTATGCAAGAACTCCTAGGACGGCTGCCTAGTAGGCTAGCAGAATAGGGTCACTAGAACTACCTTCTAAAACAGGCCTTTCAATGCCTGGCAATGTCTTTACAGGAGGCAACGACTACTCAGACCTCCCTCAGACATACTCAACCTATACCTGGGACTTCATGCCTTCGACGCCGGTCCCCAACAAGAAAAGAAAATCCCCTACAAGTACACATACACATATAGCATAAAAACCACAGTACTGGTAAAGAAAAGATATCACCTGGATAGGGCCACGAGAAGCTTCCGCGCAACAAAGTCTCCTTCCAAGCTCTTCTTTAAACCTGTCTAGCACAGAACTAAAACAATAAACCATTAACCGCACTCATATTAAACACACAATTGGCCCTCTTGGCCTAATCAAATAAAGCATTTCTCTACAAAACGGATCGGCCCTCTTGGCCTAATGAAATAAAATAGAATAGTACCTACACATCCCTCCCTGAAATAGTACAGATATACAATAATATGCTCCTTTCCAAGGAGGAAAAATAGGACTCATAGCCCTAAACTAGATGCATAAGGTTATGGCCCATCCCTCCTGCATATATAGCAAGAGGCGTATGCATAACATGTTGTCTAATCAACCTATGGTTCCAGGATAACAACGATAGATTGGTCTCAACTACTCTTTGCATCACCCATATCAACCATTGCCTGCCATATATTGCATGCTTTGATAACATTCCCCACAAGCGACCGGGTCCTGTCTCATTATTGATAGCAATATCCAAACTAGGACAATAGTTGAAGAAAAGGTCTTCCTCATAAGCAAGATTTGCCAGTGAATCCGCAAACTGATTCCAGTAACGTGGAATCGGCTGAAGAGACACTCGCTCAAACTCTTCAAGTAGGGTCATCGCAGTTTGATGATACATACAAAGGATGGGATTTTGCACCGTGTATGTCCCATCTAGTTGATTTAAGATCAACTGGGAAGCCCCTTTTACTAACAACCGCCGAACACCACCTTGTTTGGCAATATGTAGTCCCATAATCAAGGCTTTATACTCCGCCATATTGTTAGTGAATCCTACCCCGAGATAAGCAGCTAACTTCATCGTAACTCTACGTCGAGGATCTCGGATTACTACTCCAACACTCCCTTTTTTATTAGGGCCCCTGGATGCTCCATCAAAATATAATGTGTACGTCCACAATGGGTTTACACAGCCTTCCATCATGAACTCCTCTATTCATAATTATGATAGTCAAAATTTAACATATTTAGAGGATGAACTAATGGCTCCATCCCACCTTCTTCATTAAACTCAACAGGGATACTTGTCAATAGTCGTAAGCATTGATGGCAGAAGAATTTTATCTCCCACGCAAAGGTTCCGTCTTCTTGCTCAGTCACTTTGTATCCTTTGCTCCACCAGATAATTTTCCCCTGATGGTATCTCTACTCCAGATATGGGTGCTCCAAATAAGGAATTAACCGCCCCATCAACCAGCTTTAAGCTCTTTTGTAGGTCTCAAATAAGCCCCAGCATGGACTTGCAATGCATTTTTCCGTATAAGTATAATTAGAAATAATAAGGTTTAATCTTATTAAGATTAACCTTATTTTCAAATTCTAATCCCTCTACAAATCAGCTACTAGAGTCGTAGACCTATTTTTCCCTACCCTAACAATCTTGTAGGGGCCATCCCACCTAGGTTCCAACTTCCCTAGAAATAGCTCCCTATGCGCATCGTAATACAGAACTAATTGCCCTTTTTTAAAGGTATACTTCTTTGCTTTAAGGTCATGCAGCTGCTTCATCCGACATTTAGCTACCTCCTGGTGTAATAAGCTCTACAACTTCAGTTCATCCAGGTGGGCTATGGTCGTGAAACGTTCAAAGAATGAATCCTCATCTCCCAAAGAGTGGTTAATTGCAAACCGTATTGTTGGCAACTTGATTTCCAAGGATAACACACACTCTTTCCCATAAACTAATTTAAATGGAGTATGACCGGTAGCTCGCTTCAACGTTGTATTATGCGCCCATACTGCCACATACAACTTCCTGTCCCAGTCTCATTTCTTCTCAGAGACTATTTTAGACAAGATACCCACAAGCTGCTTATTAGCACTTTCGACTTGCCCGTTTCCTTGCGGATTATAGGGGGTTGTTTTATTGTGCTTGATTTACCAAGCCTCAGTCAGGCTTTTCATCACTTTATTCAAAAAATGGGTTCCACGGTCTGACAGTAGTTCCTTCGGTGGACCGAAATGGTAGATAATCTACTCTAAAAGAAAATTTGCAGTCTCTTTTGCATTGTCCTGCCTCGTCACCCACACTTCTGAACATTTTGTAAAATAATCAATTTTGCTACTATAATGTACCTCTTCTGAGTAGTAGATGACGGGGTGATAGGACCCACAAAGTCAATGCCCCACTTCTCAAATGGAAGGATAGCCATGATAGGCATAAGTGAGCATTTCCTATTCTCTCTGTTGTCATGTGTTTGATAGGTATCTGTAACATGTCCACTAGAATCATCCCGGACACGTCTTAGCAGTCCATCGGGAAGGATGTCTAGAAGACTCCACCCGGCACTCCCATGGAATGTTACGGGACTTGCGATCTAGGTCTTCCCGCGTCTGCCACGTAGCGGAAGTATCCTGGCCGTTCCCACTTAGGATCGACCTGAATTTGGGTTTTCCTGTTTGGTCATTAGCTAGCAACAACTAGCATCAGACCCGAGCGAACTACTTTACGCAGAAACGCGAGGTCCGAAGCGGATTCACGCTGCACTTGGTTCAAGGAGAATGGAAACGAGAGGGATGCAAGGCTCGACCTCTCTGCCAAAAGGCATAGTCCCATTCCGTTCCCCTAAAACAGCGTGAATCGGGTAATAGTTAATTCTAAGTCATCGTTCTCGTTACTTGTTTCGGAGATGACGATCATCCTCTGTTCGTCGAAGACTTTGAGAAAAGTTCCCGGCTAACCGGGACCACCCATCCATAGGACGGACCCATGGTCCATCCTCCGCACTTTCCTCAGTTTGTTTTAGTTATGTAATTATCTACCACATTAGTTTGACATATACAATCAACTTCTTTGATTAACCCCGTTATGCACTGGTTCCTTCACGTAATCTTATCACAGGACATAAAGAAAACAATGCCAAACAACTTCTTTATTATCATTTTATCCTTTTATCTTTGAAATACAAGGAGTTCCCGCCCGTAGGCGTATTCATAATCCGCCCGAAGGCTATCCAGTAATCCACCAGCGATCACTAATCCAAGTTTCCGCCCGTAGACTAGTATGTGGGCCTCGAGATCCAATCCCAGTCACGTTAGCCTCTTGTGCAGGGCCCGGAAGGCGAGGGATTTACGGCCAGAGCCCCCTCTAGCACCCAAGCGTCCTCCTGCTCCAAGTAGAACTCAACGGAGAGACCTCTCACGGCGGGTTCGGTCCACGTTCCCGGCGCGGTTAACAACCCCCTTGGTTAGGGTCAGGCAGGCAGTCGGGGGTAACTGAAGCTGCCTCTCCCTTCAGGCTTCAACCTGAAGTATTTAGATATATTTTCATCCTTTAGTTCATTGAGCAGACAATGCAAACAGTGCTTTCTAAACTGTTACAAGCACAATCAATTTCCAGTGGTCGTTTAGCTGGCAAACTGTTAAGGAGTGACTCCTTTTCTCCGAATGCAACCCGCATTCGATCCGGAATCAATTGCAACTTGGCAAGATTCCTATCATTCTTGGGTTAGGGTCATACCTACCAATACTTTAGGTTTTGTTGTGGTAGGTTCCAGCGACCATGTCACTTTAGTTTATTGTCTGGTCATTTGCTTCAAGGAAAATACCTAACTTTCCTTTTCCTTGGCAATTATCCCCCAAGAAAAGTGAGTAAGAGGATGATTACTCATCCTCTTGTAAGTTAAATTCTTTCAATAACTTGCCAACCTCATTTCGAGAGATGACAAAACTCTCTTGTGGACAAATCTCAAGTCTATACGATGTTGCAACCTTTTTGCACATGTGTTGCATCATTCCACGGGATCATTCCACCCATTGAATGGCGTCCTCCGGCCACGGAATTACCTCTAGCCGAGTAGCAGGGTTTAGGGTATCCTCCATTCCTAATTATGTTGGCCCATGGTCCTAGAAATTTGCAACTCCGTCGGAGTTTCATCATTAGAACGAATGATCCTTAGGATAAAACCTTAGATCATTTTATGCATGAACATCCAATTGACTCGACATTTCGTGAATGTGTGTAAGATTTTTGGGTTTGCGGGTTTAGACTTGGCAACAAGTGTAAAACTAGGTCGAATTCTTATTGCACTTGGCACTTGGGATACCTATCATATCGACTGAGCCATGCCCATATGAATCCCTTGTGTTTTAGGTTACTTAGACAACTCAATATACTTGTATTGCGACAAGGATGAATCTTCTAAAGGTAATAAACTAAATCTAATGGAGAACAATAGTTACAACTACACCAATACGCGTAAACATGCGATTTATTGCTTCTACGCATCACATGGTTCACGATAATTTTATCTTTCCTTGGTGTAGCAAAAATGCATGATAATCTGGATACTAACTTTTCCTAAGACCTATTAATCATGCCTACAACCTTGTAGTCTATACTTTCGAATCTTATGCTTTGACGAACCATGCAACCTTTCCTAAATGCGGCTTCTGATGAATGACGTCTTCGCATGATGACTATGCAATACGCAACATTCTCCTAGCTATAATGTAGTTAACGAAGTTTATACCAAACTAAAGCTAGTGTTAACTCATTCCATTTTACATGCTACTTGCAGGTCCATAAGATCATTTTCGTACTCTATTATTTCTTTTCGGATAATATCTTATGGGTGTTAACCTTTCCTCATCAAATCATTACGAGGAGGATGTTACCTAACATGCGGCACACGCTTATTCCTACCATATCTAGGACGAAAGAGAATGCACTTATAAATTCCATTTCTTTGCCCTAAGTTTGGACTCATTACTTTGATAATGTACCAAAGAAACTACATGCAACTAGTCTTCTAAGGTGGATAACTCGTTCAAATTCATGACATATCTCAATCTTGCCTAATGTTTCAAGAGATACTTTACCAAATGCATTTTTTTTTTCTTATTTCCACATGCATTAAAATTAAGCGTAAAGATGCAATCTCCCTTATGAACTAAGCGCGCCTAATCATTTCTTTATGCGAAAATAACTCGAAAGAACCTGGACTTGAGGGGTCGGGGAGATATCCACTTGTATACTCAGAGATGAACCTCCCGCAGTCGCACCTTGTGATCTTTTGGGGGCCATCGTAGGCGTAGATTCGGCTTCTGATTTGCCTTTGTGGTCTATGAATTGTCTTGCCTCGGAATGCAACCTCCCGACCTTTGGCCTTTTCCTCGTATGCGGAAGATTCCTTTGCGGAATGGTGCTTGCCGAAAAGGGCTTTAGGAGATCTTTAGGGAAAACCCCGGGTTGGCACGGAGTTGATTCTTGGATGGCTTGCGGGCTTTAAAGTCCTTTTTGCGAAAGCCTTTTTCGAAGGGTCTTGTGGGAGTCTTTACGGCCTTCACCCTCTCCTCTTCAGTTTCCGGGAAGGGGTATGAATGGGTCTTTTGGGGAATGTGGTGGGAAGGGGCCTTAAGGAAGCCCCCTCCTTAGAAGCTTCTAAGAAGCTTCCAGCTTCTACAGGCCACGTGGGGGGCAGAGGGGGGGTCGTGATCCAGCGTGGCGGCAGACTGGAGTGGCCTGCGACAGGTGGACGGGGCGGCAGCGTGTCTGGCGGACTGGGCGGCAGTGTGACTGGCGGACTGGGCGGCAGTGCGGCGGCTCCTGCACGATGTCCTCCTCTCCACGGCGACCTCACCTCCCTCTCCACGGCCCGTCCAGCACACCCTCTAGCACCCTCTAGCTAGGGGGTGTTTATATAGGCCTTGGGGGGGTGGGGAAGAGGGCCTCCACACACGTGGAGGACTCCCCCTCATGCAGCCCGACTTCACTCCTCCTTGGCCATTCCCCCCCACACTCCCTCTCCTCCAGCCATGCATCGGCTGGGGGAAGGGGTAATAATTAAAAAATTTGCCTTGAATTTATCCAATTGCCCCTTCCCAAGCGGTCGTTTCCTTGCGGTTTTTATGGTCCTCAATCCCTACCTCTAATTTACAATGTGGCGGCCTCGTGAATGGTATGGATTAAGTTACTAATAATTACGAAGTAGGGAATAACCTTGCACAGGGTTTACACGGCGTGCGGGAAGTTAATATTTACGGTACGCAGTGCGCGGAAATATTACAGTATCACATCTCTTAACGTACTCAAAGGAATCTTGGAAGATGGATGGCCACCAATACCTAGCTCTTAAAGCTTTCTGTGTTGTCAACCATCCCGCGAAGTGCCCTCCACATGCAGAGTCATGGCACTCTTTCAAGATGAAAGGAACCTCATCAGGCATCACACATCGGTGGTAGATATCATCCACACCCTGCCAATATAAATTTCCTACAATCAAGGAAAACTTCAAAGCCTGTTGTCTAATTTTCCTCTTTTTTGATTTGGACAAACCAGCTCCAATCTCTCCCGTTGATAGATAATGTGTGATAGTAGCATACCAAGATGGGATAGAAGCTGTATCAATTTTAAACATTTCTTCAATATCACTACCTTCAGCCAAAGTCTCTTTCGACTCCCCGAAATCCACAAGGCATTCCACAATATCCTGCAATCTTGGTGGCTTACTCTTAATCTCATAATCGAACTCTTGCAAAGTGATTAACCACTTTGCCAAACGATTAGGCAGTTGTAGCTTGTTCATAAGCAATCTAAGCCCTTCTGCCTTCGTATAGAAATCTACCTTCTCATAGAGGATGTAGTGTCTGTAATTTTTAGGCAAAAAGACCATCGCCAAGCACAATTTCTCCATGTAGGTGTAGTTAATTTCTGATATGCCTAATTTTTGACTAGCAAAAGCTATTGGATGATACCACTTTTCATCCCAGATTTGGGCTAAACAGCAGCTGATACTATGCATGGTGGGTGCTAAAAATATATAAAATACCTTGTCTCTTTTAGGTTCTTTTAAAACTAGTGCTTTTACTAGCTCCTATTTCACATCCTCGAAAGCTACCTTACAAGGGTCGCTCCATACAAATAGACAACCAAAAGATAATAAATTCGTTAATGGTAACGTCCTTTCTGCCAAGGCATTTATAAACCTCCGATAGTACCCTATCGATGAAAAAAAGCTATGAACCTCTTTCGAAGTGCGTGGTGGACTCAGAGCGACTATAACCTTGATCTTTTCAGGGTTAGTTGCTATCCCTACTGAGCTGACCACATGGCCTAGCAATAGCCCATAAGGCACTCCAAAAACACACTTTCGTGGGTTAAGAGCAATACAAAATTGTTTGCAATGCTCAAAGCACTTTCTTAAAATAATCAACATCCTTTCCCTTACAATGGCTGCCCCCAGGTCATCAATTAATACTTTCAACTCATCTGGGGAGATGTCACCAAAGGTCTTGCTTGCTGTTCGTTGCCATGATCCAGGTGCATTGCACAAATCAAAGGCCATCACATGGCACACAAAAGTACCAAAGACAGTAATGAAAGTTGTTTTCAACTTGTCCTCTTCTGCAATTGCCATCTGGTTGTAACCCACAAAGCAATCTATAAATGAATATATCTCCCTACCCACTAATTGATCCAAAATCTGGTCAATAAATGGCAACAGATAGTAATCCTTAACCGTCTCCTTATTCAGCTCTCTAAAATCTACACATAGTCGGATCTGGTTGTTTTTCTTCTTCCTGATAACAACTGGTGAACACCACTCTATGTGCTATACAGGGAAAATTAAACCAACTTTCCGTAACTTCTGTAACTCCTCAAACAGCCCATCCCTCAATTCAAAAGGCATATGCCTTACCTTCTGATGCACAGGACAAGTGCCTTCTTTTACAGGAATAGTATAAACAGCCAGGCTGGGAGGAATGCCTCTCAGCTCATCATAACTCCAAGCAAAGATATCGCGGAATTCTTGAATCAAGGACACATAGTCCTCCCTTTCTGCTGCTGAACTGAGCATGGAACCTAATTTAATTGGCCGTGAATCATTCGGCGTGCCAAGTTCTAACTCAATCACATCCGCATCTCTTATCCTATCATGCGGCTCTATCGGCTCATTTAGAGTTATTTGATGAATATCCTCTGTAGTGGATCCCTCTCTAGATTCATCATTGGATGATGTCTCACTACCAGATGGATCATCTGTTGTCTCTAATTCAATAGAGGATAAAGGAGCTCTCTCACTCTGAGGAGACTCAGGGTAAGCATCGACTATTACTCGATTAGCACCTCTATCAAGAACAACTCGACTGGCATGTATATCACCTTGACAGTCTATTCGTAAGATCCAAGGCCTGCCTAGCAAGACTCGATAGCTAGGACGTCCTACAAATCTTATTACCCTAAAGTCCAAGAATCATTCTACACTTGCAACTGCAACATGGACCTTAGTAATGCAACCTTGTGGTTGTCTTAGACTATCATCAGCCATTCTAAGAAGGGTGGAACTGTCTTTTTGGATACCTAGACCCAACCTCTCCATCAACTCTGAACTCATGATATTGACGGAGGACCCAGTGTCTACGATAGCATGCTCTACTAATATTCCATCCACGTATGCTGGAACCCTAGGGCAATTCTTTTCAGCATGATCAAACCAATCTTCCCTCACTCATGCTATGCCCAAAGGTTCTACAATATACCCAATACGCAGGATCTTCTTAAATTCCTTGCGTACTCCTAGAGATAATTTAATCAACTGTAAGAGGTTTACATCTGGTTTGACTTTGCAAAGAGAACTTGCTAAATCAAAATCATGATAGGTAGCCAAATCTCTCTTTTCTCGCCAGACCATTCTTTCTTTTGGTCTCGGGACTGGCTTTGGTGCTTCTTTTTTAGCTCTTGCCTTCTTTCTTGGCACTTCCTCATCCTTCTTAGGATAGAATTTTCTATCAACAAGCCTTAGAGGTCCCCCTTCCACGCTAGGATTCAGGACTTGCGTCCCCTTATTCCCTTGCTTAGGGTTTCCCTCAACTGTTTTTGCATTATCTTTATCAACCTCTTTAGCCTTTTGGCCTCTTTTCACAGCTCGTAGGTTAGAGGTTTCAGCGTCATTGATACGTATAGCCTCGATAAGGTTGACTCCATTGCCTTGTGGCAACTCTTCTATAGAGGGCTTTCCCCTTTGTAGTATTTATCTTGGTCCATCATTTTACTGGAGGTTATTACCTTGCGCTCTATGATTAATTGAACCTGGCTATTTACTCCCTTGTTGGAGGGAACTAATCTTACTCCAACAAGTAGCGGTTAAGTGGCCCGACTTCCCACAAATATCACATTTAACATTTGGACAATTTCTAGGGAAATGTTGTCAGCCACACCACTTACAGCTGAATCTTGAGGGGCCACCCTCCTCAGGGCGTCGACTCCCTATTAGATTCTGCTACTTCTTCAGGAAATTGATGTCAACAGCTATTTACCAATATTGTTCAGAAATCATGTCGATGTAGTGCTTCATCATATCCTTAACTTCACCAAGGACATTAGATGCACTCGACTCATAGCCTTGATTGTCTGTCCGTCATTCCATTGGCCTAACAATTTGATTGGGCATTGGTTGTTGACTCACACGAACAACATTAGGGTTCGAAACTTAGCCTCCAACATTTGGTGGAGCTAGCTGACTAGCCACAGGCATAGTCACACTGGGAGGAGCTGGCAACAAAGGTACATTTTGAACCATGCTTCCTTTCCCATTAGGGTTATTCATATGTATCCCTTGGCTTCCATTTGTCAATGGTAAATTTCCTCCAGATACTGAACCCGCATTAAGGTTTATTTGAGAGGAGTAGGCCATTTGTAATCGTGACTCTACTCCTTCTGCCCGCGTAATGGCGGTGTCTATATCAGCCAAAGCTACACTGCTCAATTATACCTGAATATTGAAGTCCAATCCATGCAAGAAGTATTGCAATTGGGCAGATGACGGAATGCGAATGTAAGTTTGTAACTTACGAAACACTTCCTTAAGCTTCTTGGTATAAGTTTTCACATTCTCATGGGGGTCTTAGCGTGTTACCTTCAAAACACGCAACCAGTATTGGCCACCTCTTTCAAGGGAATATTTTGCTCGGAAAGCTGCATAAAATTGGTCGATTGTGGTTATGGTTCTAGTCTCTATGCTATGATACAATACTGCAGCCCTTCCTTTTAATGTCATGTTAAAGAACATCATAAGATGTCCCTCATCTTGGATGCGGTAATTAAGCATTAATCTTTGGAATTTACAAATGTGAAACTCCGCATCTTCTTTAGCTAACCCATTAAAAATGGACAAAGGAACTCCTAAAGCTGGCAGATCCGGCGTCCCTACAGGAATTGCAATGGGTTGTGCCATGGCAACAATTGGATTAACAATAGGAGTTTGAACTGATGGAATCACACCCCCACTTGAAGTGGGTTGACTTGGTGGAAGAGAGAAAGAACTTACTCTTCCTCCTGTACCTAAAAGACTATGTGCAGTAGTTGGGTTACTAAGACCATTGCCTCTTATGCATATCGAGCTACTCCTTTGAGGAGAATAACGACTTACAATCTCCAACAGTCGTCTATCCCTCTCAGCACATTCTACTTTTTGTATTTCGTCTTGACAGTGCTTATCAGAGGACATAAACAAACTTTTTGGTCCTTAAAAACCCTAGATTTGTTGGCAACTCGTGGCAGACGCACCACTGGTGGGACCTGAAATGGGCCAGCACTGGCTATGACACTAGCCCGATTTCATGCTCATAACAGACAAACACACCCTCACGCCCTCCCAGACAAGGATCGTCTATCTACTGCTAAAGAACTAACTGCCTAGAGCCTAATCTATGTGTTTATAGTTTTATAGTTTTGTAGTCCAACGTTTCCCTTTCTATAAACTCCTTAGAGGGAGAACCCATATACTTTGGCCATAAATACCATGATAATCACATACATGGAGGCAACCTCTCAGTAGAAACACCGCGGCCTCACTGCAGCTCTCCTACATCGTAGGGATTAGTCCCTCAATGCACTGCTCAACATATAAAACAAACGAACAAACTCCACTCTTTCATTTCAAATCTAGGAGATATACCATGTTTCCTTTCCAAATAATCCCCCAAGAAACGAATGTCTATCCTACAGCTTAGGATGCCTTTCCACACTCAATGTGAGTCATTGTCATTGAAAACATGTGCTGTGCATCCAGGTTTTTTATTTCGATACCATGATCATCATGCACATGCAAAGGTGAATGATCCTAAAGTGCTCAAACATCATTTTTAAATCAGCAATGTGGTGTGCATAATCAGGCTTTTAATACTTATTCTCTAACGCGTTGCGGCGATGAAAGGATAGCACCGAGATAACACTCGTGCTACTATCTTCTTAATTAAAGCGCGACCAAAGTCTATGTCATGATATGCATTAGCAAATCAGCAACAATCAGCATGCAAATCACACCATTCAAACATCCCAACCCCCTACGTTTAGGTATTGCTTTCGTTGCATAGGTGTAGAGGTTCATTTTGTCATGTTTTGATGTGTAGAAAGTGATAAATCACAAACTTTGACAAAGAGAGAGGGAAAACTGAGGCCAAACCTCATGATCTGCCACTACCACACATACACAAACAATTCTTATATTCTTTCTTATTTTTCCAAGACGTATTTCTATTTTTCCCCTTATTTTTTCCAATTTTTGATTTATTTAGTAATAAAATATGCTATTTTTTGGTTTTTCTTGTTCTAACCACTTTAGCATACTAACATTCAATTTATCTTCCATATTTCCCTCATGGAAACACTTTTTACCCACCCGAAACGGAAAAACTACCATTTTGCCGCTTAAAAACCACATTTCGGGTTTACGGGAGTTAAATAAAGCATGTAAATCATTTCAAAATCAAGATTTTCTGATAACCAACGATTAATCAGAATGCAAACAACACACACACAAATTTTCATCCAATAAGAACATAATTATCATCATAAACTATAAAAAATCCTTCATTTTCTTCATAAAAAATGATCATACCGTGTTTTTACGTAACCCAAGATGCCTTGAATGACTTCATAACTAGCAGATGGAGGCTCTATTTCTCTTAATCCAATGCTACACATCAATCTTCAGCATCTCCATCAATCTTCATCACCATTTTCTTCATTTACCTTCCCCATTTCTTCTTCAAGATGGTACACATGAACAACCCATAGAGAAGAGAGAGAGGGAGGAGAGAGAAAGACTAGAATCTCTACTCTTCATCCACATAGCCATTCCATGTGCGAAAGGCGGCAATATCATCAGCCCATAGGGAGAATTTGAGGGCCCATGTTAGCTAGGTAGGTTGCTCACAACCTCCATCCTCCATCATGATGGGAGGAGGCGAAAAAAACGGCGCATCGTGATGGCGCTTCTTCCTCACGATTTTTGCTCCATGTTGCATTAAATTTTTAGGGGGGGTCAAAGCTCCAAAGGGCATCCCCCCTTTGGCCTCAAACTTGTCCCTCTTTTCATATCATGCCCATCTTGTGGCCACTTCCTCGTCTGGGCTCCAATTCGAGCTTTGAAAAATCCTGGGCGTCCGGCTTGACATCCCGCATTGATTGGCAGCTCCCAGCATCCTACACGGCAATCGAAAAAATGATTAAAAATCCACAAGTGTCACTTGGGCACCTTTTAAAAGTTGTCTTTCACTTGGTGCTTAAAATCGTCCTAGCTGCAACCGCCGCCTTCGATGTTAAATATTTTTCCCCTAAATTTTAAATTTTTTGGCAAATTTTAGGCACATCCCAGGCTCAAAACTCCGCTCTCATGTATTGCATGTTCCTTCGATTACGAAGAACCTACTGTCTGTTGGTCAGATGACGGAGCACAACTTGTAGGTTAGATTCAACAAGCATGGTTGCTTTATTGAAGAGTTTGGTAATGGATGCAAGTTGATAGCTTGCGGTCACAGGAATGGCAGAATGTTTACTCTTGATGCTACCTTGCCAGAGCTAAATTCAGCTATGTTTGCCCATGGTCCTGGCACTATCAGAGACTTGGAAATTTGGCACAAGAGAGTGGGACATGTAAATTTGCAAAGGCTGCAAATTATGCAGAAAAAACAGCTTGTTACAGGTTTACCCAAGTTCCAATATTCAGATATTGGTCATGTATGTGATGCTTGCCAGTTTGGTAAGCAGTCGAGATTGCCATTTGTCAGGTATGTAAGGTAGAGTACACGTCCGCTACAGCTAGTGCACTCTGATATTTGGGGGCCAGCCCATAATGCATCCATGGGAGGCTCGAAGTATTATGTGACATTCATTGATGATTACTGAGAAATCTAGATGGACCTCATCGAACTAATGCTCCAGCTCCTCCAAGTACCACTTTGAACCATTGCACATTGAATAGTATCATGGAGAAGCTACGCAATCCACCATAACAATACTTTGCAAGTTTCCAAAATACTCCAACTCATCCACAACCGTGTTTGGATCCATTGCTCATCGCCAGCTCTCTTGCTCGAACCTTGCCATGATACGACAGTCCATTGTGGAGCGCATTTTGTCAATATGCTCCATGCGAAAATGCCGTCCGTGCAACCACGCTGCACTATATATTTTGTACTGTACATTGAAATACTCAAATTAGATGTCGCATGTAAAATTTAGATACAACAGATTCTAAACCCCTCATCACCTTTGGACTACATCCCCTTGAGAATTCCCACTCCTCCATTGAGACCTCTGTCCCTTCGCGAGACGCTGCGGTCAAAGCTCCATGCAACCATCGCATTGACATGAACCACGAAATATCCTCCATGACTTCGGGATATCGAATTGGTCGATGACGCATACTACATCAAAATTTAGCTCACGCTTCCTCTCGATCTTGCCTAGTGATCTGGTACTTGGTGAGCCACGTCTCCATAGAGGCATGGTGCAACATACAAAAGTAATTCACCTTCTCTTCCATTGAGGTATCCATTCTTTTTTCTACCCCATTTCCAACCACCACATCTCTAGTCAGTCTATCATTATCCTTGAGCGACCATAGCATTTCATTGTCTGGTTCCATCGTTCGTAGCCATTGTGAAATATGCACTAGCGCCACAGACACCAACCAACCTTCAGCCATGCTACCTTCTGGCTGAGCTCATTGTCGTACAAAGCCTTTCAGGGTTTTCATGAAGTGCTCCAAGAAGAACATCCATCACGTATGGACAGGTCCAGTAATCTCCACTTCATCTACAAGATGTACAAGAAGGTGGATTTGTATCGTGAGCATGTTGGTGGGCAAGTATTTCTCAAAGAGACAGACCGTTTCCACTGCTCCCCGCCTCACGGATTCAATAGAGGACGTCTTAATCTCCTTCTGTGAGATCCATTGCACCAAATTTGATAACCTATAAATGGCCCCACGTATTTCTAGAGTAAGATATCCTGCGATCGCGATCGGTAGTACAAACTGCCACAAATGAGAAAGCATTATGAATAATGGCTACATTCCAAATAGCAAAATTCCCATGCCAATTACAATCCATTCGTAGTACAAACTTGACATATCTTATGCCAGTCATGGGATTGTAGCTCTGATAATTGGTTGTCTTTAGAAAATGTGGACCTGAGAGAACACATCATACCCGTCGGAGTGCAGATAGACTTGATTACTTGCTTCACAATGCGCTCTTCTTTAGTGGACAAAACCCAAGGAGCGCGAGGAAGATGCACGCGACCATTAGCACTCGATTGCAGCCAAAGCGCCTCCATCTTACCTACCTCCTTCAAATCCATTTGTGCCCCTATAGTGTCTCTCTTTCCTGTGATGTGGTCCCATAAAAAGCTGCCCATATTCTTGAAAATATGCATGGGATCCAACAAGTGGTTGACCTATAAGTGGGTCCAATATGGTAACTCGTAGAAAACTGAGAACTGCCGCATTTCATTTGGATGTGATTTCCCGTGGACCATTTTCAGCTCATACCAGCTTGCAGCATTCATATGTGTTGGAGGTCGTCCAAGGAAATCTTCCCTCAGTTCATGATCCTTTTGCAAGAAAGCAGGGTGTCCTTGATACACCATCTTCTTCATGATTCATGACCTTTGGATGTCTAACTGTGGCCCGCACAATGGATATGCATGATAACCTGAGGTAATTAGACCTGTTCCAATACCATGACCTAGTGAATACTCACTTGAACAAGATAAAATATAGATATTACTAGCGAGAACAGAGGCTTGCTCACCTGAGCACTCCCCGAATCCCGGAAAGTCATGCATCGTACACATGAGAATGGCTCGAATATTGGCTGACCACCGACCATCGCGCCTGCTCATATCTTGCACGGTGACCCCCTCCTCCCACAAAATCTTAAGCTCATCGACTAATGGACGAAGATACATGTCCATATTTTTGACTTTGTAGCGGCCGGGGATGAGCAAGCTAAGGATGAGATGTCCTTTCTTCATAGAAAGCCATGGAGGGATATTGTAGTTGATAAGGACTATAGGCCACACACTGTAAGAAGTTGAGCACAAATCGAATGGGTTCACGCCATCCATTGCAAGACGGAGCCGAAGATTCCTTGGCTCTCGGGAAAAGCCTAGGAAGGTAGAGTCAATGTGGCTCCATGCGTATGAATCTGCTGATATTCATTGAGCTCCATCCGTGGACCTATTCTGCACATGCCACATTGTCAAGATCGCCATGCCGAATGTACGAAACATGTGGTTTATGCGGGGGATAAGCGGAAAGTGTCTGAGAACTTTTTGAGGGATGGTTTGCCCTTGCAAGTCCTGTCGATACCTGTGAGCACCACACTTTGGACATGTCTCCATAGTCTCGTATTCTCCTCGAAACAGTATACAATCGTTGATACATGCATGGATGCTATTGTAGTCCATGCCAAGCTTCCGTAAAACATGTCGTGCATCATCACGAGACTCAGGCATGGTATTTGCAGGTGGTAATATATGATATTTCAATAACGTGAAAAAAATCATAAAACACTTGAAAAATCATAAATGTTTGTAATAATAGTGCCGAAAAAAAAATCAATGAAGCGTATGTACAAGGTACTTGAACAACTTGGTCACACTCGTATCGCTCCACCCGTATTTTGCTTGCATACTTAAGAGTGCAAGTAGTGTCTTCAGTCAAGATTACCAAACACCCATCATATAATGGTATGGATGCTTCGTCTCTAAGCGGATCAGAAGTTTCGACATCCATGGGAATCAATGCATCGATCATTGCCTCCATCTCAGGCTCCAAGATTGTAGGTAGGTCTGGAAGGTTGCCTGTCTCCTTTGGCATTGACGGTATAGATTGGCCTCGCGAGTGGTGGATTGGCTTCTGCACTCCATCCATCGCACGTTCACGTACTCTTCTAATTGGCTGCAAAGGGTGCATTTCCCCTTGGGACGAGACATCACCTCCCTAGACAGAAAATTTGCCAGCGAGACCCAATCTTATTATATATGGTATTCAATTAGCTTGTGAGTACAATGCATGATTGATATTAACTTCAAATTACCATTTACTGAAAATCTGCAATCACTTGATCATTGATCTTAGATTGAAACTCACCAAATCGTCATACCTGTTCTATAGACAATCGGCGTTTTCGTCTAACTACCAGCTTGCATTGAGAGCAAGGACATGGGACAAGCTGATTAAGATATGCCTCGCGATCTTGAACAACAGGGTCTTCTTTATTTTTCATTTAGTCTACATTACAACAAACAAGTTGTTTTTGTTATCATTCTTTTCTTTTCTTAGCTTGTTATCCTCTCTTTCCATCTCTCTCTATTTCTATGACCTAGCATATAGTATCATAGAACACTAGTATTTAGTACCTAGTACTCAGTACCTAGCACATAATAATTTTTTTTCTCTCTCCTCTCCCTCTCTCATTTCCTCTCCCTCCCTCGCCCTCACCCTCTCTTTCTCTCTTTTCCTATTAGGTTTAATGGTTTTTCTCTCTTTTTCTCTCTCCTCTCTCTCTCTCTCTCATTTTTTCTCTCTCCTCTCCCTCTCTCATTTGGTTTTCTCTCTTCCTCTCCCTCTCTCATTTCCTCTCCCTCCCTCGCCCTCACCCTCTCTTTCTCTCTTTCCCTATTAGGTTTAATGATTTTTCTCTCTTTTCTCTCTCCTCTCTCTCTCATTTATTTTCTCTCTCCTCTTCCTCTCTCATTTACCTTTCTCTCTTTCTCTCCCTCTCTCATTTCCTGTCCCTTCCTCACCCTGACCCTCTCTTTTTCTCTCTCCTCTCCCTCTCTCCTTTTTCCCTCTCTCCTCCCTTTCTTTATTTCTCTCCCTCTCTCATTTCCTCTCCCTCCTTCAACATGACTCTCTCTTTCTCTATTTTTCCATTAGGTTTAATGATCTTTCTCTCTTTTTCTCTCTCCTCTCTCTCTCATTTCTTTTTCTCTCTCCTCTCCCTCTCTCATTTCCTTTTCTCTCTTCGTGTCCCTCTCTCATTTCCTCTCCCTCCCTTGCCCTCACCCTCACCCACACCCTCTCTTTCTCTATTTGCCTATTATGTTTAACATCTTATCTCTTTTTCTCTCTCCTCTCATTCTCTCTTTTTTTCTCTCTCCTCTCCCTCTCTCATTTCCTTTTACTCTCTTCCTCTCCTTCTCTCATTTCTTCTTCCTCCCTCTCCCTCTCTCATTTCCTCTCCCCCTCCCTCTCCCTCTCTTTAATTTCCCTCTCTTTTTCCCTCTCCCTCTCCCTCATTTCTTCTCCCTCTCTCATTATATACAAATTATACAAAAAATAAATTAAAAAGAGAGAGAATACACTCTCCCTCCCTCTCTCATTATATACAAATTATATAAAAAATAAATTAAAAAGAGAGAGAATACACTCTCCCTCCCTCTCGTTCTCTCATCTCATCCCCCTCCCTCTTCCTCTCCCTCCCTCCCCCTCCCTCTCCCTCTCCCTCTCTTTCTCTCTCATTTCCTCTCCCTCTCTTAATATATATACACAAATTATATAAGCAAAAGTAAAAGAGAGAGAGAGAATGCACTCTCTCCCTCTCCCTCTCTCATTTCCTCCCCATCCCTCTCCCTCTCCCTCTCCCTCTCTTTCTCTTTCTCTCCCTCTCTCATTTCCTCCCCCCTGCCTCTCCCTCTCTTTCTCTTTCTCTTTCTCTTTCTCTTTCTCTCCCCCTCTCTTTCCCTCCCTCTCCCTCTCCCTCTCTTTCTCTCTCATTTCCTCTCCTAAACAAGCAAAAGAAGAAGAGAATTAAACCCTAAACAAGCAAAAGAAGGAGAGAATGGACTCACCGATGAGATATGGCAAGGGTTTGGCGGCTCCTCTTCGCAATCAAGGCTCCTCCTCTCCTTCGTAAGTGGTGGCGGCGGCGGTGGCAAGCCTTCTTCCTCTCCCTCTCTCACCCTATGCAAGAGGGTCGCTCTCTCTCTCACTCTCCCTCTTGAAACGTTTGACGAAAATGCGCGAAATGAACCGCGCTCGGGTTTTGACCTGTTTTTTTTTCCCTATGGAGCATCGCTATTTGCGTCGCATTTGCAACACAAATAGCGACGCCACTATTCCTGCGTCACTACCCGCCATCGCTATATATTACAATCCTTGTAGTGAAAACTTATCAAAAATATGCTTGGTTATATATGGATTTGCATCATCATGCCTTGTTAGATTGGGATAAGAGGACAATCAATATGGTGCACCAAAAGATTGCGAAACCCTTAGAAATGGGAGAATACTCTATGCACTATTCTTCAAAAGTTGACAATGATAGTGATATTGCTAATTGCTTAACCATCTCTAATAGTGGCCTTTCCCATCTATTAGAAATTTCTTTGGAAGACAAAAATTCTAGAGACGAATGGAAGATTAGTAGTTTAGATGTTGAAGGCTCAGTAAGGGAGCGCGTAAGGTCAATTATTAGTGGAATACAAAAGCAAGATCATTGCAAGAAGTTTTTCTTTGAGTTTAATTCTCGAAACATAACACATGGGAAAGAGCTAGAGGAAGAAGAAAAGGGGATGAGTGATGAAATAGATATTGAAGATTTACCATTAGTTACGGTGGCTAGTGAAGTAGTAATAGAGGATACCATAACTAGTTCTCTTGAAAGGGGACAAATTTTGTTTGGATTTGATCAATTACCTAAATCTTTTGTTAAGAAGCTTTACTTCATTATTGAAAAGAGAAAATGTAAGAACACCATGATAGAAGTGTCAAGAATCGCATGATGGGGGGATTTACTTGAGCTGTTGTGTCAAACACACACTGTATATACAAGAGGAAGCTCACTCAAGAACACAAGAAGAGAGATGGAGGCCAAAATGTTTTCTTGCTGGTTTTTCTTCTTCTTCCACACACTGTACAATGTGCAAAAAGTATAGAAAAGATACAACATAAAGGAAAGTGGCCTACTAAGTCAAACAGTGCAATCGACTACACTAATTGACTGGTGCTATGTCTTTGCCAGCTGTAGCTAAGTGTAACAAACTAAATATAATAAGTGATAAGTTAGTGGCCATGTGAGTATCATAATGACCACCAACGTGCTAAGTATAGATGTGTGGACCCATCTAGCTAGGCTGTCCATCATCAATGTACACAAGTGTTGAGCTTGCCATCTCAACACTCCCTATCAAGCTCAACTCTATCTCTGCAACTCCAAGTAAGCTTCAGAACTTTCGAAGCTTCTCTACACCCAATGCCTTTGTGAAAATGTCAGCTATCTGATCGTGTGTGCTGACATATACCAAGTCAATCTCTCCTACAAGTACCTTCTCTCTCACAAAGTGGTAGTGCACCTCAATGTGTTTTGTCCTAGCATGGAACACTGGATTCCTAGCTAGCTGTATGTTGCTCATGTTTTCACAATGAATGACAACTGGACCATCTCTTTGCACATTCAAATCACCTAATAACTTTTGTAGCTATACCACCTCACATGCAGCCATAGCAATACCTCTATACTCAGACTCTGTACTCAATAAAGCAATTGTAGGTTGCTTTTGCTGCTCCATGTTACTGCTACACCACCAAGGGAAAACATGAATCCACTTGTAGATCTTCTGTCTGACATGCTACCAGCCGAATCTACATCTATGTATCCAAAGACTTGTACGTCCTTACTTGCCTCATAAAAAATTCCATAATGTAAAGTGGACTTCACATACCTCAATATACGTCTAATTGCATCCAAATGAGGATTTCTAGGCATTTGCATAAACTGACTAAAAAGGCCAACAACATAGCTCAAGTCTGGCCTTGTCATAGTCATCTATATCAAACTCCCTACTATCCTCCTAAACATAGTAGGGTCTTCTATCTCATCCCCAATATCAGCACTCAATTTCACATTTTGCTCCAATGGTACTGAAAGAGGCTTACATGTTGTCATACCATACTTGGATAATATATCCAAGCCATAGTGCCTTTGGGATAGCCATATACCATCATCACATCTGATCACCTCAATACCAAGAAAGTATCTCAGCTCACCCAAATATTTCATCTCAAACTTCTTCTACAAGAAGTCCTTAACTTCAGCAATCCCATTGTCACTGTCACATGTAATAGTCGAGTCATCCACATAGATGACTATGATGACCAAACATGCATCTCCCTTTCTCACATAAAGTGAGTTATGAGCATTAGAAATACAAAATCCAATATTGACAAGATACTCTCCAATCTTGTTAGACCATGCTCTAGGTGCTTGCTTCAGCCCATAGAGTGCCTTCTTTAACCTGCACACATATATCAGATGGTCTAAATCCTCATAACCTGTTGGCTGCTCCATATACACTTCTTGTTGCAATTCACCATGCAAGAAGGCATTATTAACATCCATTTGCTGCAAACTCCAACCTTTGGCTACTGCCAAGGCAATCACACACCTAACAATTGCCATCCTAGTAACTGGTCTGAATGTCTCTTCATAATCTATGCCATATGTTTGAGCATAGCCTTTTGCAACCAGCCTAGCCTTATACCTGCTAATTGAATCGTCTGTATTATACTTGACTTTGTAAACCCACTTATAGCCAATAGCTTTCTTACCCTTAGGTAAGGGTACCAAATCCCGAGTCTTATTGGCTTCTAATACAGCCATCTCCTCATCCATTGCTGCATCCAAATGAGCATGAACAACAACATCCTCAAAACAAGTGGGCTCAGTATCCTCAACTAGTTTCACTATATAACCAAACGGTGAGCTGCATAACCTTCAAAACCAAATCTATTAACAGGATAACTGACCCTGCTAGATCTGCTTACCACCGGATCACTCAATGGAGCCTTTTGCATTACTATCAGCTCTCTGTACACCTGGCGTCCTAACTGAAGAAATGCCAAGATCATCATCGAGACTCTTCAAACCACTAGAATCTCCATCAAATCCCAAATGATTGGTAGATGCATCATTACCATCCAACACTTTCTTCTTTCCTTTGTCCTTTCCTGCAACACTTATAGATCCACCTGAAGATGTGGGGCTACTCCTTAGTCTCCTAGACCAAAGGCTCACTGTAGGTGTAGTACTAGATGATGTTTCTGGTCCATTAAGACTCTGTGATTCTTTTTTATCTTTGTGCATATAGCTATCATCACCAGCATCACCAGCAGGTGTATACAAACTTCATATCTCATCAAAGATAACATCCCTCCTCACTCTAAACTCACCTGTGATAGGGTTATAACAGCGATACCCTTTCTGCTTTAAAGAGTATCCAATAAAAACACATTTTTCTGCCTTTGGATCAAGCTTCTGCGGTAGCTCATCTGGCACATGAACGTAGGCAACACAGCCAAATACCTTCAAGTGTGATGCATCAGGCTTCTTGCCAATAAAACATTCTTCAGGAGTCATCCCATGAACTACAACTATGGGAGTTCTGTTCATAATGTAAATAGCAGTATGGACAGTCTCAGACCAAAAATGTTTGGGCATTTTCTTTTCAACCATTAATGCTCGTGCAACTTCTACAATATGCTTGTTTTTTCTTTCTGCAATACCATATTGCTGTGGGGTATACCTGCAAGTAAATTGCCTCTTTATTCCATGAGTCCTCAAGAAGCCCCTGAACTCATTAGAGAGGTACTCTCCCCCTCCATCTTATCTCAAGCACTTTACTTTTAAGCCTGTTTCTGTTTCAACAATTGCCTTAAAAGATTTGAAGTGCTCAAACACATCACTTTTTTCCTTCATGAAGTATATCCATAACTCCCTTGAACAGTCATCAATAAATGTGACAAAGTCTTTGCTGCCACCAAGAGATACATTTTGTGTAGGCCCCCAAATATTTGTATGCACTACATCAAGTATTTTTCTACTCACTTCTCTATCATGCGAGAAGGGTTGTCTTGCTTGCTTACCTAACTGGCATGCTTCATAGACTTTATGCAATTCTGCAACTCTAAAAGAAGGCAACCTTGTAACCAATCCTCTCGACTACATTAATTTCAGCCTTTGCACATTTGCATGTCCAATACATTTATGCTATATTTCAATATCTGCAACTATTCCTTTTCCTTTAGCATACCTAGCAACATCCATTGTAGGAATTCCAACATTTAAAGTGAAAATTTGGCCAACTCTACTTCCTTTTGCGACCAACCTGCACTTATCATTAAAGTCTTCTACAAAACAACCTTTTGCATTGAATCGGACTTGCAACCCATACTCTACCATTTGGCCAACAAACACTATATTCTTTGTAATTGAAGGCACATATAATACATCTGTTAGACTCTTTGTCTGGCCATCATACAAGGACAATGGAATCTTTCCAATGTGTGAAATTTGGTGGCATCAATCATCACCCGTTTGCACATAACCTGGGTTTTGTAAGTCATGCATTTATCCAAACCATTCAACATGAATGGTCATATGATTAGATGCACTTGAATCAACATACCATACATAAACATGTGTCCTTTTTCTTGTAACTACATTCATCATATGCTGCATAACAAACAGACGCTCATTTTTGTCTTCATTCTGTCGTGAAGACGATGCATAGTTTCATTGCTGCAATTTAACGCTGCGAATATAATCCTTCTTTGCATAGCAATGGGCTGCAATATGGCTTGTTTTGCCACAATAATGGCAAACAATAGCAGAATTTCCAGAATCTCTATTTTGCCATCCACCTCTTCCTCTAGAGCTCCCCTTGCCTCTAAAGTTTCCTCTGCCTCTAGAAACCTGCATTTCACCAAACTGTTGATTGAACCTATTTTGTTGGTTACCGGTAGCACACCACATACCACGGCCTCTCGAAGAGGATCTTCCACGTCCCCTTCTTGAACTCAAGTAAAATGCTTGGACGTGTTCACCATTTCTTTTAGACGAATCACCATGCATATTGATCTCTTTAGTAATCATGAGAGAGATCAGCTAACCAAAATCTGGAAATGGCTTTCGTATATATACTGAAGTAACAAATGATTTTCATGTCTTCTCATTGTTAAGGCCATTCAAAGTGGATGAAACCAAATCATCATCATCCAGCATTGCATCAATCGATGTAAGTCATTTGCAATGCTCCTCACCTTCAAAACTTACTCATTGACATACTTTTTTCCTTTCTTTAAGGTATTCAACTCTTGCTTGAGTTGAATCTTTCGTGCCTTTGTATTTATTGAAAACATACTCTCAAAAATTATCCAAGCTGCATGTGAAGTTTTTGCATTCTTGCCCAGCATAGTATTATCAATGACCGCAGATAGCCAATACATCACCTTTTTGTCTTTCGCATTCCACTCTTTTGATGCTTTTAACTCATCTGTAGTCGGCGGAGGGATACCCAGCTCTGGCTCATTTTCTTCACTTGAGACAAACTCATAAAGGCCCTTTCCAATAAGGAAATTCATTGCACGGAACTTTCATGAAGGGTAGTTGTTCTTGTCGAGTTTCTCAATAATCGGATTTCCACAGTTCTTTGCCATTATCACAAACAAGGATACAACACAGCAAGCTAGTCTTCTACAATCTTTCACAACACATGCACAACAATAGACCAAGCAACCTTTTTCACTGATTGCTCAACAGTACATGTAATCTGCAACCTGTTTGCAGATAAACCTTATACTTTCTTCCTGCAAACACCTCAAAAATTATAGATTCGCAATCTGTAACATGTGCACCCACTTCCGGTCAATATAGCTGAAATCACAGTGTACCCTGAAACTGCTACCCGCAACTTTGCGGCTCTAGAACGAGGCCTGAAATGGCACTATCTGCAGAATATGCAATGATCTGCTTACATACCCAATCTCACAGCAATAAGAGATTTTTTCTTGACCCTGCTTTCGGTGCCTCTACAACAAGCACTATCCAAGAGAGAGAGTGGAAGAATAGGAGAGCTTCTTACCCATTGCTTGCTTGCTTGAGCCTTATTTCTTCTCCTTCACTTCAGCCTTCAAAATCAGCCTCTCTTAGTGGCGCGCCTCTGATACCATGTCAAGAATCACGTGATGGGGGGATTTGCTTGAGCTGTTGCGCCAAACACACACTGTATACACAAGATGAAGCTCATTCAAGAACACAAGAAGAGAGATGGAGTCCAAAACGTTTTCTTGCTTGTTTTTCTTCTTCTTCCACACATTATACAATGTACACAAAGTATAGATAAGATACAACATAAAGGAAAGTGGCCTACTAAGTCAAACAGTACATAACCGACTACACTAACCGACTGGCGCTATGTCTTTGCTAGTAGGTAGATGTAACAAACTAAATATAATAAGTGATAAGTCAATGGCCATGTGAGTATCATAATGACCACCAACGTGCTAAGTGTAGATGTGCGGACCCATCTAACTAGGTGGTCCATCATCAATGTACGCATGTGTTGAGCTTGCCATCTCAATAAGAAGGGATTGTAGAACTTCCCAGTTTCTATCTTGCAAGGAAAATATCGATGATTCTATGAATGGGGGGTTGTTTCTTACTCCATTACAATGATTCATGATAGATTGAAAAGAGAAATGGGTGGAAAAGCTCAATTCTAGAAATGAAAGAGTAGAGATGACTCTAAAAAATATGTCTTACTCCTTGGATGTATTATAGGATGCAATTTTATTTAACAAAAATTGAGCTAGTCAATGGTAGTGATCTTATTTAGTTGTTGTTGAGTAAAATCACTCAAATTCAAATAGATAAAGTTGCTATAAAGTGTGAAGTATTAAAGAACAATAATCTAGCCTAATCTTTAGAATTACACTATGGCTCAGGGGGGTCACTCATAAATATATATATATATAACGTGAGTTCAAAATAAGGGGTTTTTAAAACACCATTTTGATACATTTTTTATATATAGAAGGGTGTCATATAAAGGGGTTTCTTACAGATTGAATAGAAAAGGGTTGTGTTTTATTCAAGAAAAATTCACATATTAGGATATTTATAAATAGGCCATGAATGCATGTTATATAGATGATATATATATTGTGAACCCCTCGAGCACTATGGTGAGGAAATGACTCATTTAGAAGATATTGTAAGTCAAATAGAGGCCTTTGCTGAGCAAGTCTTACATGAGAAATGAAACATGGAATGATTATAATTTCATGTAATGGAATAACTAGCTCTAAAGGAAGCAACATTAAATGGTTTACAAGTAGGAGTAGTCTTAACATCTATTCATTGTTCATCTTTATGAAAAGTAGATGATGGAAGATTCATAGGGCCTATCCATAGGGGGTAGGAGGCAAAAAATATCCCATGGCTCTATCATTAACTATGTCGAACAAATCAATCCAAATGGGGGATGGTTTTGAGATCTAAAATGGGAAATTCATCCATATGAAGACTGGTGAGCATTTTCACAAAAAGGTTTTACCACATTCCATTGAGAAAGTTATGGATTTCACAAGTCATGATGATGGATCAAACCAAATCTCTCATGGCATGAGCCAATGGCTCCAATAAATTTCATGGAATTTAAGTGAGTTATTCATTATTTAGGGTGATATATAGAAAGAGAAGAAAATGAAGAGCTTCACATGCTAATATATTAGCTAAAGTATAAGAGATGGAAGTGGAGTCCTCAAGATCACCAATGCCTTGAGTGTCATAATCAAATCTTGAGACATTATCATCAAGAATTGCATGATTGTAGCAAGAACAAGAACAAATATAAAGCACACTATTTGAAGGACTTGCAAGCATCAACAATAGAGCAAGATGTGTTATATTTGTATATGGTTAAAATCACTAAGTGCGGTGGCAGACTACACGACCACCCAGAGTTCAAGCGGGGCCAACTCCTGAATCTACAAAGTCCAAACTCTCTTCCCTCATCAAGCACGACAACCAATTTTGTTTGATTTCATGGCCTGAATCTAAGGAAAAACGCAGACAAGAGCTTCTACATTGTCTCCAAGCAGACAGCCATGTACCTAAGGCCCTATCACGATGAGCCTCCTCTCCTTATATTGATCCACTTTTGGAACGATGCTGCTTGGCCTCCATCAAAACACAATGTTTGTCAGCCCAGGTCTCCACAACAATCTCCCCTTGATTACACAGATAGGACTGTGTCTGGTTGGACTGTCCACCACCAAACCTCCTTGCTTGTGGCCCCTCTCGATATCAATACTTTAGCTTCTTCGAAAGCCATGCAGCCAGTACCTGGCCATCATGCTGTAGTTCCAGAGATTCCAAGACCTATTGATAGCCCCAAAAATTCTGGGTGGCTCCTTTGAAACACCACTACAATGTCATCGTCACCTCGATGGTGCCCTTGTATTCATCTTTACCTCCGATCACAAGCTAGGATCCCATAAGCATGTATATGACAAATGTCTAATTTCACCACAACATCTACAAACATCTAGTGTGCCTTCAATTGCAGCAAGCACATGTGGCTCAACTGCAAGATCTTCAACACCTTCCAACTTCATACTTCTTGTATATTCTTCGAGCATCCCTTGAGCATAGTATACAAGTTTTTAAACCTTCTCATGGACCTGTTTCTTCTCAATGCAATGTGTTCTAGTAACAAAGTATGCTCTTTGAAATGAACTTTGTGTTGAATCATTCATGATTTGAAAAAATATGCAAAGTTAGATCATGGTATGCAACCAATCAATCGATCTACACATAAAAATAATGTATGCACTGAAGAACGTGCCTAGCCTATCTGCATGTGCTCGTGTGTCATGCATTATGCAAACATTCCTTGTTTAAAATTAATCCTTAACCTCACCTCTCAACACTCATCAAAGGAAAGATGTCACACTCCGCTCCACCCAAATTCTCACAATCACTCTAGGAAATGATGGTCATCAAGATGTTGACCAAATAAGAACAACCCATCTCACAATTGGCAACGTCCTTCACGACCCTTTGACTCATCGAACCAGCTTACCCACTCAACCAGAGGTTCCAAAATTTGTGAGGAATATCCCAAATATCGTGCGTGCAAAAAATGTGCATGCTCAATGACAAGTGCTCTCTCAAGTGCGTGTGCAACTAAGATTTACTGCATATAGCTGCAACGGGCCTCATGCCGTGCAAGTGCTTGACGATGGTGCAAAATATGCATAAACCAACCCATGACATGGAAGTATTTGATAAGAATAGGAGATGACCACCGAGTGCAATGCATCAAAAAGTGCAACGTGAAGTGCTTCTGAACCCATAATCCTTGTGATGCGCAAGAGTCTCGACAAGAAAACATACCTTGTTCCACAACGTTTGGCAGCTTCAGACAAACTCCATCTTCAACCTATCCAAAAGTATACCAATCTCGACCAAGGCTATCAAGTTTCACACTCAACAAATCAAACAAAATGATAGAAACAAATCCTAAGCTAGACAAACACAAGAAATCCAATTACGTAATGACAAAACAAACAAGCATGCAAACAACTAAGGTAACAAAAAATAACCTAACTACAGTTTGATTATGGGTTTTTAGTTTTCGCAAAAACGCTTGATAGCATATCCTATATACAAAGTGCATCAGAAAAAGAAATCATATTCAGCATTTAATTAACTCTTATTACCCCCTCCTCTCCCTACCGTTTAGAGTTATGTATTTGGTGTTAGGTTTAGAGAGTGTGTTGATGTATTTTTCTTCATAAAGAGCAATAAATACTTACTTTAATATAAAGATAGGGCTAAACTGAGGCTAAACCTCATGCTTTAGCCATGTGAAAAACGTGGGATCTAGAGCATGGCATATGTAGAAGCTATGGAGGTTGAAAGAGGAAAAAGAAGCTGAGGAAGACATTGACCCTGATTAGAGCATGGCATATGTAGAAGCTATGGAGGTTGAAAGAGCATGTCATATGCAGAAGCTATGGAGGTTGAAAGAGGAAAAAGAAGCTGAGGAAGACATTAATCCTGACTAGGACAAATTGTTACACAAGTGAATTAGGTTCCAAGATTGAGACATGGACTCATAAACACGATCTTTTGTATTGACAGTGACATGACACTTTACTTGAAAGAAAAGAGTACTATCATTGCATTAGAAAAGAGTGCAAGTACAATGCTTTATAGGATTTGAGTGGTGGTACTTTCTCCTACTATGCATATGGAATTCTCATCCTGAGCACCCCTCCTCAATCATAACCAAAAGTGCAAAGTGTGAAGAGGCTTTAGTGAAAGAAACACCTACAAAGTGTGGGCACACCATAAACATGGGAAAACACTAGAGGCTATCGTTGAAAAGGCTAAGTTTGAGTACCACAAACATGATGGACATCCAGAGGCTGTAGTAGGGGCCTCACAAAGTTACAGAGGCTGTAGTACAAGGATAACTAAGGAGTTTACAAGTTTATGTCTGAGGCATTAGGGCTAGGAGATACATAGCTAAAAATGTCTATCTGAATATAAGGATTGATGAGGTTTGTCCTTCTCTTGGTGTTCTTCTTCTTCTTCTTCCTTTTCTCCATTTTCTTCTTCTTCTTTGACTGCAACTAGATAGGCCTTTTGGGACCTCTTTCTAGCATGGAAAAAATTCTCGACGTGTCTTGCCCTTTTGCAAAAATCACAAAAGAGCTAATGCTTCTTGCCTTTGTACGTGTTGCCAACATATAATGCATGCTCATCTCTAGAGGTAGTTGGTTCTTCCTTAGTTTTTAGCTTCTTTAACTCCTCTAACAGTGATGCTTGGATATCAACAAGTTTAGGGTTTGGCATATTAATTAGGGTTTGGCAAACTCTTAAGTAGAACACCGATGCAAACATCTTCTTCCATTTTAATGTTGTTTCTTGCAAGTTGGGTTAGAAGTCCTTCCATGTAATTTAGATGTGTGGCAAGTGATGTATTAGACTTCATTTCAAGCTTGAAAAACTCAATCAAGAGACCATACTTTGATGATTTAGATTGTGCACCAAACAAAGTGTTAAGTCTCTTCCATGTATCCTATGAAGTCTCACAGTTATCCACATGGTGGATATAGCTGTCGTCTAGCTCCAGTTTGATAATGGCCTAAGCCTTATCATCGTTCTTTTGCCAAATGATAGCAAGATCCACATCACGAGGCTTATTTTCTTTTCCAATGGTAATGGCCCAAAGGCCCTTCTTCATCGAGATCAGTTTGATGCACGTCTGCCAGGTATGAAACTCAACTCCTTTGATACGGGTAGTTGGAGAATCTTTGCCCATGTTTAACTTGAGAGACCAGCAGCAAATAAGCTTTAGACTTATCAAATTTAAGCAGCAAAAGAGTTGGTTGAGATGTGTTAAGAGAAACAAGTGTTTAGCTCACTAAAAATGAGTATCAATAGACACTATATTTCTTCCCTGATTCTTTCAAACCTACAAAAATCCTTCAAGTTCTTTCAGATCCAAATATTTCCCTTCTTGATTTGATGCTAGGACCTTTAGATCTGAGTGGCAGTGGGTTGTTTTAGTGGCAGAAGAGAGAAAATGATGAGATTTTTAAGCTTGGTGAAGTTTGGCTATGGCTGTCCTATCAAAATAGGAACCAACGACTGGTAAATGAGCTCCCATGAGCTCCACAGGTCGAATCTACTCAAATCCTTTGAGATGGATAACCCTCACTAATGGGTCTAACTCACCCTATGAGGATTTGTACTCATTTTTCCAAAGTTGAGAGATCTAAGCCTTAAAAGTGATCGTTGTCAAAACTGCGCTCAAAATAGGGCAAATGCAAATGTCGGGCATGGTGTGCATCAACTTCCTTGATTTTTGTGCCAAGAAGTTGCGACTTGACTTGAAGAACAACTCTCAAAAAAAAATCTTGAAGAGATATGGCATGGTTGCTGAGATATGGCTGCTTCAATAGAGGTAGGTAGGTGCTATCCACATACACAATTACGGCACCAACTTTGAAAAGAGGCAATGCTGAAGCTATAGTTGCCTAATCTCAATAATTGAGGTGCCAAGGGGGAGCTCTAGAAGTAGAGAAACACTTCTCTCGAAGGAAGTTCAAAGAGATTTGACATGTGGAGAGAGATATGAAAGCTTTAAGCCTACAGGGTGCTGTTGGCTATGGCTGCCATGGAAGCTTCATTGAAGGTAGGAATGGAAACGAAGTTGGAGATAGGGTCCAATACTCAAACTAAGCTGAGCAGAGATGGAAAGGAGATGAGAGGACTGAAAGGAGAGTTCGACCATGCTCAACTGAGCTCTAATACCATGTGAAATATACAAGATCTAGAGCATGGTAGATGTGGAAGCTATGGAGGTTGAAAAGGAAAAAGAAACCATGAAGACATTGACCCTAACCAGGACAAATTGTTACACAAGTGACTTAGGTTCCAAGATTGAGACTTGGACTCATAAACACAATCTTGTGTATTGACAGTGACATTACACTTTACTGGAAAGAAAGCAGTACTATCATTGCATTAGAAAAAGAGTGCAAGTACAATGCTTTATAGGATTTGAGTGGTGGTACTTTCTCCTACTGTGCATATGGGATTCTGGTCTTGAACTCACTGCTCCTCATAAAGGGAGTGAAGTAGGTGTGATTGCAAATATCTCAACAAGCCATACCATACATCCATGGACACATATATTATTTTTCTCTATTTTTTAAGCGTAAAATTTTTATTTTCTCTATTTATTTATTTATCAATAAATATTGATATTTCTTGATTTTCTAACATGACTTGATTAGACTTGATGATACTTAGTTTCATGCCTCTTTTCATCGTATGAGAATACCATTAACACATTAGAATCCCCAAAATCCATGATTTACCCTAAAATTGCAATTTTATAGGTTTTATGTTTTTATGGAAAAATCAATACACGATTGATTCTTGCTAATTTTCTTAAGGTTTCTCATAAAACAAATCATTGACAATCAAGAGCAACGATTTGCAATCAAGATCTATCATAAACGATGAAATTCGTCACTTATTCACATAAAACCACACTTTATTTTACATTTATCTCACATTTAGAAGGCCCTTGATACTTCCTAATAGCCGCTAATGCTCCTCTAAACATCAATATGCACTCCATCCTATCTCAACATCATCTCCCAATCCAAATCTTTCAAATTAGTCCACCCTCTTTTCTCATAAAAATTGAGGCATGAAAATGTGCACTAAGAGGAGAGAGAAATAATAAATTTGGAGATCTCCATCTAGGTAGCCATTTCACACGAGAAAGGTAGCGATGTAGAGCAAAAAATTCAAATAATCCATTGATATGATCTGTTTGATTACTTATGTTTGGTCCCAAATCTTCCCCATCCATCAAATAGACATGAAGGAGGCACCATTCTATCGCTGCAAAAAAAGCGGCCCTCCCCCATGTGATTAATTCTGGGCCTCTAGGTCCCCTAAGGTCATGACCCTTCATATCTTGGCCCAATTTTGGCCCTTCAAATGTCCAGCTCCAATTTCTTTCCCGTCCGGTACTCGATAAATTTATGGAAAATCTAAAACCATCGCAAAGCTCGAAATTTGTATTCCCATCTTCCACGATCACTTAAAATTATCGAATTCGTGTCTTCCGCTTCTATCAGGCTTAAACTTCTGTATAACATTTGCATCATTCCACTCTTTTTCAGCATGTCCTAGGTACTTAAAATCATGCTCTCATTTTAGGAACTCCTACTAGGCGAGGACTCCTATAGCTTGGCCAATATAAATTTCTATTTTATGATATTTTTCCTTCAAGGTTCTATACTTGGGTGTGTAAAAAGGATGGAGATGAGTGTAGTGACACAAAGAGAATAGTGCATTGGCCTCAGGTCGTCCTAACTCGATACTGAAGAGCCTACCAACCAAGCCCTTACAAGGCGACACTTAAATCTTTCTTTCTTTTGGTCACTTTTATTTTCACTCCAACCTTAGTATTTTTTCCAAGTAAATGCTAGCCCTAGGAAGATAAGGAATTAGCCCTCGGGCGTCCGACTTGTCCCCAGGAACATACCATGCCCTGATAAGGTGATGATCAAGTGCTATTAATATTTTTCTTCTTTTTATTTCTATTTAAGGGGTCAAAACCCCTTTTTACACACCTTTGTATTATTATATTTCAAGAATATCCAAATTTCTCTTTTCTTTTTATTTTGGCAAGTTTCTCTAATCACCTCGCATCATATTTGAGAGATGATTTTTGATCAATGAAGTGCTTAAAAATAGCCAAAAAATCCAAATTTCAAGAGAAAAATAGACTTCCTCCAAGGTGGCAGCTGCAATTAATACGATTTTTAGCGGCAAGCAGTCGACGAGCTCCAAATGTGCTTTAAAGACCCATCGGGCAATGGTTGAGAAATTTTCATAATTTCTTGGCATGTTAGATAAGACTCCGAGAAGTGGTTGGAAGTGGGGGACTTTGAGACGAGTGTGTAGAAATTTTCAGCTTGCGAAACAGACACAGGATGTGAGACGGGAGTACCCGAAGGCCAATACCAAAACAAAATCAAGTGAAAAAGGACATCAGGGATAAGGGGGGTGTGACTTTTGGGAGCCACCCCCAAAATTTTCACCTGAGGGGGGGCCCGTTGTTTTTTTTAAAAAAAGAAGAAGATAGCAACGTCATGGTCTGCACCGATTTTTTAGGGAAGAGGGGCTATAAAGGGCTGAAGAACAACCCCCTCCCCCCCAACTGATCACATCCTTAATCTACATCCCCCTTCCCCCCCCCCCCCCCCAACTGATCACATCCCTAATCTACATCTTCCCTACGCTCTCCATTGTCATCTCTCACGCGAGCAATGGCTGCCTAGATGAAGAGAACCAGATCTAGTCTTTCTCTCTCCCCTCTATGGACTGTTTATGCACACGAACTTGAAGGAGGAATTGGGAAGGAGATTGAAGCAAATGATGATGGAGATTAATGGAGATGTTGAAGCTTGATGTGTAGAATGGATTTAAGAGCAATGAAGGCTCCGTCCACTGGTCATGCAATCATTTAATGCCTCTCCGATTTCATAAAAACACGGTATGACAATTTTTTTAATGAAGGAAATGAAGATTTTTAAACATTTTATGATGAAAATGATGTTTTTATGTGATGAAAATTTGTGTGAGTGCTATTTGCATTATGCTTCATTGTTGTACATGAGAAAATGCTGATTTCATAATTATTTACATGCACTATTTAAATCCTACAAACTCGAAATGCCTTTTTTTAAGGGTAAAATGATGGTTTTATCATTTCGAATGGGTGAAATGTGTTCCTATGGGGGAAAATAGAAATAAAAATGAATTTCTATGTGCTGGAATGGTTGGCATGGAAAATTTTGAGAAAATAATGCCGATTGTTGTCAAATAAATGCTAAGAAAATAAGAAAAATTAGAAATAAACTTCATAAAAATAAGAAAAAATATAATGAGTGTTTGTGAATGTATGGTAGTTGCAGAGCATGAGGTTTAGCCTCAGTTTTCCCTATCTTTTTATCAGAGTTCGTGATTTATTGCTTTTTCTACATCAAAACATGACAAAATGAACCCCTACATCTATGCAATGGAAGCAATACCTAAACGTACGGGGTGGGGTGTTTGATGCATAGCATGATATAGGGTTTGTTAAATTTTAATTAAGAGGATAGTAGCATGAGTATTGTCTTGGTGCTATCCTTCCATCACTGTAAAGAGTTAGTGAATGAGCATTGGAAAGCATGGTTGTGCACGACACATTTCTAATTGCAAATTATGTTTGAGCACATTAGGATCATCCAATTTTGCATATGCATATCAACCATGGTATCGGAATATGAAGAACTGGATGCATAGCACTTGTTTTCTATTATGATGACCTACGCTTGAGAGTGTGAGAGACAACCTAATCCATAGGCTAGTCGATCGGGAACACATGGTATCTCTTGGAATAAGTTCAAAATGAAAGAATGGAGTTTGTATCATGTGTACTTTAAGTTGAAGGGATGCATCTTGGGTCTAATCCCTAAGGTGTAGGAGAGTCACAGTGGAAATGGGGCAATCCACCGAGAGGAGCTTCCTTATATTTGTGGTACAAGGCACTATGTCTATATATTATGGGGTCTGCCTCTGAGGAGAAGAGATGGTAAACGTTGGACTATGATTCAATACAAATGCCAAATCGATTAGTGTAGAGTGAGACTTATACACTCCTGGCTCACGAGGCCGTGTGGTGGGGTTGTCTATTGTGTGCATGAGGTTCGGCTAGTGCGATAGCCAGTGCCGACCCATTTTAGATCCCATCTCTGGTCCATTTTCTAGGAGTCATCAGTAAGTGTTGGTTCCAAATCTAGGGTTTATAGGGACCAAATAGTTGGTTTATGTCCTCTGACAAGAACTGTCACGACAAAATACAAAAAGCGGAATGTGCTGAGAGGTCTAGACGACGGTTGGAGATTGTAAGGCGTTATTCTCCTCAAAGGAATAGTTTGTTACGCATAAGTGGTAGTAGTTCTAATAACCTAAGTAACATAAGTAGCCCTTTGAGTGCAAGTGAAAGTCTTGGTACTTTCCCGCTTCCAATCAATCAACCCACTTCAAGTGGGGGTGTAGTTTTACCTAACAAACTCATGTTGTCAATCCGGTTATAGCCATGGCACAACCCATTGCAATTGTAGCAAGGACACTGGATTTACCGGCATTAGGAGCACCTTGGCCTATCTTGCGTGCATTAGCAAAAGAAGATGGAGAACTCCATATTAAGGATTTTCAAATGCTCATGTTCAACTACCGAGTCCAAGAGGGACACCTAATGATTTTTTTCAGTATGGCGTTAAAAGGAAGGGCAACAATAAGGGTAGTAGTATGGTATCATGGTCTAGCGGCCGGCACCATAACTAGCATTGACCAATTCATCAAAGCCTTCTGTAGAGAGTTTGCTCCTGAGAGGGGTGGACAATATTGGTTACATGTCTTGAATGTAACATGCCAAGAGCCACATGATAATGTCTCGGGCTATGCTAAGAAGCTAAAGAAAGCTCTTTGCAAACTTAATACTTATATCCCAATTCCACCGGTTGCATAGTTGCAATATTTCCTACATGGATTAGATTTCAATATCCAGGTGCAACTGAGTAGTGTTGCTTTGGCCGACATTGACACTACTATTACCCAAGCAGAAAGAGTAGAGTCATGCTTGCAAGCAGCTTACGCAACAAGGGTAAATTGGAATGGTAATAATTTGGCACTGACCAATGGGAGTCAAGGAGACCCCATGTCAAATGCGAATGGCAGAGGGAGCATCATGCCAAATTTTCCTATGTTACCAGCTCCTCCTAGTACTATGACTATGCCTATGGCTACTCAAATGACCCCACTAAATGGTGGAGGCCAAATAATGAATCCTTATATTGTCCCAGTAGGTCAGTGGTCAATTCTTAATCAAGTGGTTAGGCCGATGGGACGATAGACAGATGATCGGGGCTATGAGTCGAGTCCCTATAATGTCCTTGGAGAAGTTAAGGACAGGATGAAGCACTACACCGATATGATTTTTGAACAATATAGAAAAATAGCTGTGGATGAAATTTTCTTAAGAAGCAGCAGAATTTGATAGGGAGTCGATGTCATGAAGAGGGTGCCCCCTCAAGATTCATCAGTAATAAGTGGTGTGGTGGCCAACATTTCCCTAGGAATTTTTCAAATGTCAAATGCGATATTTGTGGAAAGTCTGGTCACTTTGCTCCTACCTGTTGGAGTTAGATTAGTTCTCTTCAACAAGGGAGTAAACTTCCGGGTCCAGTTAACCATCGCACACAAGGGAATAATCTCCAGCAAGATGAGGGACCAAGATAAATACTGCAACGAGGAAAGGCTATTGTAGAGGAGTTGCCTCATGGCAGTGGATTCACTCTTATTGACGTCGTACGTGTTAATGATGATGAAATTTCTAATCTACGAGCCCTAACAAGAGGTTAAAAGATTAAAGAGGGTGATAAAGGAACTGTAAAAACCTGTGGAGGGAAACCCTAAGCAAGATGCTAAGGGAAAGAAAGTTTTGAATCCTGATATGGAAGGTGGACCTCTAAGGCCTGTTGATAGTAAAGTTGATCCTGAGAAGGATAAAAGATTTCCAAGAAAGAAGACAAAAGTTAAAAAAGAGGCACCAAAGCTGGTCCAAAGACCAAAGGAGAGAATGGTTTGGCACGAGAAGAGAACTTTGGCTAACTACCATGACTTTAATCTAGCAAGTTCTCTTTTCAAAGTTAAACCAAACGTGAATCTCTTGCGATTGATTAAAAATTCTCTAGGAGTACGCAAGGAATTCAAGAAAATCTTGCGTATTGGGTATATTGTAGAACCTTTGGGCATAGGATGAGTGGGAGAACATTGATTCAAGCATGCTGAAAAGCATTGTCCTAGGGTTCCAATATATGTGGATGTAACATTAGTGGACCACACTATCATGGACACTGGATCCTCTGTCAATATCATGAGTTCAGACTTGATGGAACGACTAGTTCTAGAAATTGAAAAAGACGGCTCCACACTTCTTAGGATGGCAGATGACAGTCTAAGACAACCAGAAGATTGCATCACTAAATTTCACGTTACCATTGCAAGCGTGGAGTAATATCTGGATTTTAGGGTGATAAGGTTTGCAGAACCTCCTAGCTATTGAGTTTTCGTAGGTAGACCATGGATTTTACGGCGGACTGTCATGTCGATATACCCATTGGTCGAGTGATTCTAGGTAGAGGTGCCAATCGTGTAATAGTGGATGCTTACCTTGAGTCTCCTCAAAGAGAGAGCTCCTTTATCCTCTACTAAACTAGAAACAGTAGATGATCAATCTAGTAGTGAGACGTCATTGAGCGATGGATCTAAAGAAGGGCCCACTATAGAGGACATTTATCAGATAACATTGAATGAGCCAAGAGAGCCTCAAGATCGAATAAGAGACGCGGACGTTATTGAGTTGGACATACCTAATGATTCGCGGCCAATTAAATTAGGTTCCATGCTCAGTTCAAAAGAGAGAGAGGACTATGTGTCCCTAATTTAGGAGTTCCATGACATCTTTGCTTGGAGCTATGATGAACTTAGGGGCATTCCCCCCAGTCTAGCTGTGTATACTATTCCTGTAAAGAAAGATATCCATCCTGTACATCAGAAAGTAAGGCGCATGCCTTTTGCATTAAGGGATGGGTTGTATGAGGAGCTTCAAAAGTTGCGAAAAGCGGTTTTGATCTTCCCTATTCAGCATACTGAGTGGTGTTCACCAGTTGTGATTAGAAAGAAGAAGAAGAATCAAATCCGGATTTGTGTAGACTTTAGAGAGCTAAACAAGCATACACTTAAAGACTACTCCCCATTGCTTTTTATTGACCAAAATTTGGATCATTTAGCAGGTAGGGAAATATATTCGTTCATGGATTTCTTTGCGAGGTATAACCAAATGGCGATTGCTGAGCAAGACAAGCTTAAAATGACATTTATTACTGTCTTCCATACCTTTGCGTACCATGTGATGGCATTTGGTTAATGTAATGCACCTGGTTCATGGCAAAGAACAGCCCAACAAGACCTTTGGTGACATCTCCCCAAAGGAGTTGAAAGTATTCATTGATGACGTGGGAGCAACCACCACAAGAGAAAGATAGTTAATTATTTTGTGGAAGTGTTTTGAGCATTATAGAAGATTTTGCATAGCTCTCAACCCACGGAAGTGCGTCTTTGGAAGAGTGCCTTTTGGGCTATTGTTAGGCCATGTGGTTAGTTCAGTAGAGATCACGACTGACCCTGAAAAGATCAAGGTCATAATCGCCATGGATCTGCCACGTACTCCAAAGAAAGTACATAGCTTTGTTGTCATCAATAGGGTATTATAGGAGGTTTATCAATGCCCTAGTAGAAAGAACATTGCCATTGACAAACCTATTGTCCTTTAACTGTTAGTTTGCGTGGAGTGATGCTTGTAAAGTATCATTTGACGATATGAAGCAGGAGCTTGTCAAAGTACCTGTTTTAAAAGAAAAAATTTTAAACTTCGTGAAGTGCTTAAAAATAGCCAAAAAATCCGAATTTCAAGAGAAAAATAGACTTCATCAAAGGCGGCAGCTCCAATCAGTATGATTTTAAGCAGGGCTCCAAAAGTGCTTTAAAGACCCCTGGACGACGGTTGGAAAATTGTCATATTTTCTCGGCATGTCAGATGAGACTCCATGAAATACTTGGTAGTGGGGGACTTTGAGACGAGTATACAAAAATTTTCAGCTTGCAAACCAGACATTGGATGATACAAGACAGGAGTGCCCAAAGGCTAAGAATAGAACAAAATCAAGTGAAAAAGGACTTAAGGGATAAGGGTGGATGTGACTTTTGGGTACCACCCCCCAATTTTTCACATAAGGGGGGGGGTATTTTTTTTGTGAAAAAAAGAAGAAAGAGACGTCCTGTTCTATCCCGATTTTTGAGGGAAGAGGGGCGGGCGATGGGGGCTGGAAAACAACCCTCCCAACTGATCACATCCCTTATCTACATCTTCCCTACACTCTCCATTTCCGTCTCTCGCATGAGCAATGGCTGCCTAGATGAAGAGAACCGGATCTAAACTTTCTCTCTCCTCCCTCTCTCTCCCCTCAATGGGTTGTTGATGCGCATGATCTTGAAGGAGGAATTGGGAAGGAGATTGAACAATGGACGCTCCGTCCACTGGTCATGCAGTCATTTAATGCATCTCGGGTTTCATAAAAACAGGTTATGACTATTTTTTAATGAAGGAAATGAAGCTTTTTTTACATTTTATGATGGAAATGATGTTCTTATGCGATGAAAATTTGTGTGAGTGTTATTTGCATTATGTTTAATTATTCTACATCAGAAAAATGCTGATTTCATAATGGTTTACATGCGCTATTTAAATCCCACAAACTCGAAATGCAGTTTTTAAAGGGTAAAATGATGGTTTTGTCGTTTTGGGTGGGTGAAATGTGTTCCTATAAGGAAAAATGAGAAAAGAAAAGATTTTCAGTATGATGAAGTGGTTGGCATGAAATAAAATCAAAAAATAATAGTGATTATTTTCAAATAAATGCTAAAAAATTTAAGAAAAAAGAAAAAAAAAATAGAAATATACTTCATAAAAATAAGAAAAAATATAATGAGTGTTTATGAATGTATGGTAGTGGTAGAGCATGAAGCTTAGCCTCATTTTTCTCTATCTTTCTATCAAATTTCATAATTTATTACTTTTCCTACATCAAAACATGACAAAATAAACCCCTACATCTATGCAACGGAAGCAATACCTAGACATAGGGGGTGGGATGTTTGAATGATGTGATTTGGGTGCTAATTATTGTTGATTTTTCTAATGCATAGCATGATATAGGATTTGTTAAATTTTAATTAAGAGAATAGTACCACGAGCATTGCCTCGTTGCTATTCTTACATCACCGTAACGAGTTAGTGAATGAGCATTGGAAAGCCTGAATGGGCATTGGAAAGCCTGGTTGTGCACGACATGTTTTTGATTACAAATTATGTTTGAGTACATTAGGATCATCCATTTTTGCATGTGCATATCAACCATGGTCTTAGAATATGAAGAACTGGATTCATAACATTTGTTTTTCGTCATGATGGCCTACGCTTGAGAGTGTGAGAGACCACCTGATCCATAGGCTTGTTGATTGGGTTTTTTGGAAATTATTTGGTAAGGATAAATGGTATCTCCTAGAATACGTTTAAAATGAAAGAGTTGAGTTTGTATCATATGTACTATGTTTAAGCAATGCATCTTGGGGCCAATCCCTGAGATGTAGAAGAGTCGCAATGAAATTGCGGCAATCAGTCTTGTCAAGAGGAGCTTCCTTATGTTAGAGTTACGAGGCACTATGCCTAGTATATGTTATGGGGTCTCCCTCTGAGGAGAAGAGTCGATGGTGAACGTTGGACTATGACTCAATACAAATGCAGAATCGATTAGTGTAGAGTGAGGCTTGGATGCTCCTAGCCATCGCCTTTGTCTTTCATTTCACTTTTGCCTTGGCCTTGTCTTTTGCTTTAGATTTTCTAGATTTTCCACCTTGTTTGTTTGAAAGTTAACATTACCCCCCTCCTAGACAAGTGCCAGTCCCATGGCACTCATCGTCGTAGGTAGAAGGCTTTTGCATGCACCAAAGACATGGGTGGAAGGGACATCTGTGGTTGCCTTGGAGGACTTTGTTGAGATTCAGAGAGGCAGAGACAGAGAGTGAGGAGCAAGCATGCTCTCATCTTCTTCATTCATTCATTCTCTATTTACCACACACAAAGAGTAAGTGTATACAATAGTACAAAGGTCCATAGGACCATTCACACTGGGTCTAAGACCACCGACTTATTTAATGTCCCACATTTGCTGATACAGCTGGACAAGACTAATGTCGGTCACACATACTATGAGCTTGATATTCTAACACTCCCCCTCAAGCTCAAATCATCTGATGAACTCTAAGTAGCTGTCTAAATATACTAAACTTAGATTTACCCAAAGACTTGGTAAAGATATCTGCAACCTGTTCATCAGTTTTCACATGCATAAGATCTACTCTCCCTGCAAGGACCATCTCTCTAATAAAATGGTAGTGTACCTCTATGTGTTTTTTCCTAGCATGGTATACTAGATTTGTTGCCAAGAGTACACTACTAAGATTGTCACATAATAAGGTCACTGGAGCATCCACCTGAATATCCAAATCAGCCATAAGCTTGAGCAGCCATGAAATCTCACATGCTGCCAATGCAGCACCCTTGTACTCTGCCTCAGTACGAGACAATGCAACCGTTGGTTGCTTTTTGTTGCTCCAACTCATCATGCCACTTCCAAAGCCAAAAGCATAACCACTCGTAGATCTGTGATCATATGAGCATCCTGCCTAATCCGCATCTATGTATCCAACTAGTTTCAAGGGCTTATCTCTCATATAGAACAACTCATAATCTACAGTGGACTTAACATATCTCATAATCCACCTAACAGCATCCAAATGTGGCTTCCTGGGCTTCTGCATAAACTGACTTATGAGCCCAACTGCATAACTCAAATCTGGCCTCGTGATGGTCAAGTAGATCAAACTTCCAACCATCTGCCTGTACATAGTCACATCCTGAATTTCAGCTCCAGTGCTAATGTCTAGCTTGACATTCTGATCAAGGGGTGTATCCAATGGTTTGCATTCAGCCATGCCATACTTCTTCAGCATTTCCATGGCATAATGTTTTTGCATTAGCCATAAACCATTTTCAGCCTTGATTACCTCAATACCCAAAAAATACTTCAATTCACCTAGATCTTTCATGTCAAATTCAGATTTCAGCATCTTCATTACATGTTATGCTGAAGTCATCATTACCAGTGATTATCAAATCATCAACATATATGACCAGCACTACTAAGCCACTGTCAGTCTTCTTTGTAAACAGGCTGTGATCAACCCTACCAATAGTAATTCCAATTTTGCAAGTAGTTACTGATCCTAGCATTCCAAGATCTCAGAGCCTGCTTCAGCCCATATAGTGTCTTTTTCAGCTTGCATACATAATGCTGAAAATCAGGGTGAACATACCCTTCTGGCTGAACCATATAGTCATCCTCTGCTAAGTCACCATTAAGAAATGCATTCTTAACGTCCATCTATTGTAATTTCCACCCTCTAGCAACAGCCAAGGCAATCACAGTGCATATGGTTGCCATCTTGGCAACAGGGCTGAATGTTTCCTCATAATCAAGTCCATATTGTTGGGCATATCCCTTAACAACCAGCCTGGCTTTGTACCTTTCCACACTGCCATTTGACTTTGTAGACAAGATCCCATGTCTTATTTTCAGCCAAGGCATTCATTTCTTCATCCATAGCTACACATTAGTTCTCATTTTCCGCTCCTTCAGCATATGTACTTGGTTCTTTGATCTCCATCACTTTTGTCATGTAAGCATAATGCTTTGCAGTGTAGCCACTATATGTCAACTTGTCAACAGGGTATCTGACCCTCTATGAGCATCTAAGCTGTGGTGCACTGCTCGATTCCCCTCTCTCATGAGGTGGAATGTACCTGCTCTGCCTTGCGCCAGGTGTATAGACAGTTGGAATACCAAGTTCACTGTCTAAAGTGTCAGTAGACTCATATTCAGAAGTCATTCTACCAGGTGTCATCATCCCAGATACATCCTCAATAACTTTCTCTTTTCCTTTGTCCGCGACATCATATCTCCCCCTCACTGACATACTAGTGTCAGTGGACGGTGAGCTCCTCAATCTCCCTGTCCATGGGGATGCTGTCTGACTACTAGGTCCTATCATAGCAGTGCTCTGCTACATATCAACTGTGGATACATGAGTAGAAGGCATATGCGATGGCACTGTTGCCGGTGATACATACCAAGAACCCATCTCATAAAAAATAACATCCCTGCTCACCAAGGTCTCCCTGGTAGAGGGATCATAACATTTGTATGCCTTCTTCTCCTGTGAATATCCAATGAAAACACACATGCGCTTTTGGATCCAACTTCTTCCTTTTTTCATTTGGAATATGCACATAAGCATTTGCATGTCTTGCATAGTCAAATTTAGTGTATCCCATGACTCCTCTATCGTGGATGTCATAAAATATGCACATATTAGTAATGCCCTTCACGTACCTCATGATACCTTTTGCGGCATCCTAATGCCTCTTGCCATGTATAGCCATATAACGTGCCACAACACCAACTAAAATATTTGGATGGGTAGCTATCATGCCATACATAACACTCCCACTGTGGATGCATAGGTAATCTTGGCCATCTTGGCCCTTTGTTCATCTATCTGTGAACAATTTGCCTATGAGGCCTTCACATGAGAAGGCAATGGATAGCCAATAGGCTTCACATCCTGCATACAGAAGCATTTAAGAACTTTATGGGTATACTCCTTCCATGATAAATAGAGTAGTCCCTGAGACGTGTCATGCGTAATGTGCATACCAAGTATATGAGAGGCATATCCCATATCTTTCATCTCAAAACTCTTCTTGAGATGAGCCTTAAGAGCATCTAGCTCATCATGATCTTATCCTACTAAAATCATTTCATCCACATAGAGTACCAAATCAGTAATGATCTTGCTTCATGTACAAGCACGGATCCATAGCACTACGGCTATAGTCCTGTGATTGCATGAATGCATCAAATTTGTGGTACCATTCTCTATTTTCCTACTTCAAGCCATAAAGAATCTTCATCAATCTACACACTAGGTGTTTCCTACCAAGCTCTATAAAGCCCTTAGGTTGTTCCATGTATATCTTATCTACAAGTCCCCATGTAAGAAAGCCATCTTGACATCCAACTAATACAAGTCCAAGTCAAGCTGTGAAACTAAAGCCAAGACTAAGCATAGGGTAGTCATATTAACCATAGGAGAGAAGACCTCATCAAATTTAAGACCATGCTCCTATTTAAAACCCTTTGCTACCAATCTGGCCTTGTACACTGGCCTGGGGTGTCCAAGGATACTTTTCAACTTGTACATCTACTTGCAAGGAAAATCCCTCTTACTAGTAGGCAAGGAAACCAAATCCCATGTATGATTCTTATGGAATGAGTCAATGTCAAATTGCATAGCCCTCTCTTAGAAGTACAATACATAATTTATGGAGGGCTCATAACAGTCAAATCAAGAGGTCTTCTATCTCTAATAGAATGCCTCAATGCATCATGTGATGCCTGCCCAATATCCTATCTAATATCCTATCTAACATCTTGGCCATGAGCATTGGTTGCTGGTGTAGACTATCTAGTTGACTGTGCGGGAGTAGGGGGCTCCTCCTGAACGATAACCCTGCATTTCTCAACAACTTTCTTGGGCCGCCTGTGCAATTTTTCCTCATGGAATGCAACATCATGGCTGCGAATCACTTTCCATGCATGTGGATTCCAAAGATCATATCCCATCTCACCTACATCTCCATAGCCAAGGAAAATGCATTTTACACTTATTTTTCCTTGGGCACATGGCACAAGACCTCATACCCAAAGATACACAAATAAGCTTATGAGGGAGACTTTCTTGTCCATACCTTTTCTACAACCTAGAAGTCAATGCCATTGCAAGGAAACCTATTCATGATATATACTGCAATATAACTGCCTCAGTCTAAAAATATTGTGGTAAGCTAGTTTGACTAAGCATGCTACGGACCCTTACGTGGATAGTCCTATTCATGCACCTAACCATACCATTCTAGGGAGGAGTATAAGGGGCAGTCAATTGATGCTTAATACCCCGCTCATCACAAAACTACTGAAAATCATATGAGACATACTCATCTTCACTATCAGTCCATAGGCATTTCAACTGATGTCTAGATTGGTTCTCTACTAGAGTAAGCTGCCAATGTTGAAAGACTACCAAGACATAATATTTTTACTTTATGGGATAAGCCCAAACCTTACATGAATAATCATCAATAAATCTGACAAAGTACTTTGCACCCCCTAATGATTGACAAGGAATGGGCCCAATACTAGACTTTTTATGACAATTCCTAGTCTATTTACCATACAAATAGTAATCACATGACTCAAAATGTGAGTAGTAAAAAGGTGGAAGATATTGCAAAGGATTTTCATTCCTTTAAGAGACATATGCCCTAAGCAAGCATGCCAAAGTGAGACATGTAGGATAGAACCCACAGACAAAATAGGATCAAGTAAACTAGATATAACCAAGGGGTAGAGGCTACTAGACTTGGCACCTTTGGCAAGAACAAGCATGCCATGAGCTATCTTCCATGTAGAATCACCAAAGCATATATGATAACCTGTATCATCAAGCTACCCAACAGATATAAGATTTTTAGTCAATGCAGGTATATGATGTAGATTATGCAAAAAAAAAGTGTTACTACTAGAGGAAAACTATAGAGTGACATTACCAATGCCAATAATAGCAAGAGACTGATCATCACCTAAGCACACAGATCTAGATACACTTCGATAGGTATCAAACCACTCATGGTAGGGGGTCCAATGAAAAGAGGCACTTGAATCCAAGGACCAACATTGTACATGAATAGACTAGAGCCTCAGTGAGCTCTGAGAGGCATCACATGAAGAGGTTACTAAGATATACTCACCATCGGACTCCTCAGGCTTCATGACATTTATCTCCTCAATCTTTATGCTAGACTTTGCATGTATAATACTGCAACATTGGATTTCTATTGTACATTCTCTTTCTCCTTTTCTTTGCGCTTGTCATCATAGATCTTATGGCATTGTGGCCATATGTGTCTTGCTTTCCCACAATAATGGCATGTAAGACTAGAGCAGAAACAAAGGATGTAGATTATCCTAAAACTCAATAATGGCATGATAGAATGAAACTGGCTAAAGTGAGCAGATAAGGGGTCCCCTCCTTCATGTAAAGATCCATCAACTGTTTAAGCCAATGCATCTGCAAAGCAAGGCATTGCTTTGTATAAAGTTCCTAAATCTTTTCCCATAGATTCCATGCACTCTGATCCTCGTCTTCAACAACTTATTGTGGACCTCTTTAGAGAGTGATAAAATGGTAGCGAGCTTGCATAGTGCATCTAAATTAGCCCAATCATCATCATCCATGTCCTTGGGTTTAATACCCTTGTTTCTTAGTGGCTTAATCTATAATTTTTGCATAAAACCTGCCATATTTGAGATTTCTACTAGCCATAGTTGGTGGAAACAAACTTGGCAATATTAAACCAAGCCGTATCTGTGAGATGACCAACCATAATGAGGCAAGCAGAGGTAGACAATGAAAAAAATAGGTTGCTATAATTAGCAGTAAATAGCCCAAAACCACTGCCAAAACAAATTGAAAATAAGAGAAATTGCTAAAATTATCAGCTATCCACTAACTAGTACCAAAAGTACATCAAAATGACATGATTAAGCTCACTAAATACATCACAATTTGCATAAAACAACATGATGTAATAAATCATAGTAGTAAGAAAAACAGAGCAAACAATGAACTTACACTGATCTAAAAAGAGAGCAAATAATGAGTATGACTGCAAAGTGACATCCTGCATCCAGCGGGCATGTGACAAACACTATAGCATCCAAGAAACATGAGCCAAACACCCAAATTTGTTAGAGCAATTGATGTTAATAGGAGGATAGAACCCGTGGCATAAAGAACTGAAAGAGTAAGCCAAGCTAGGTATATGCCTAATTGATAGGATGACTTGAAAAAGGTTGATGTATGCTCAAAGAGATCAAATTATTCCAAAAGCATCCAATGCAGATAAGGATCTATCAAGAGCATAGACATGTAAGAGATCCCAATCTCGTATACTCAAAGAAGCTCAATTGCATAATGCACAAGCTTTGCAATATTCAGAGATAGCATGAAGCTCCTGGTGGCAGAAAGATTGATGTCAATTGAGCAACCAAGCTCAAAGATAGCATGTGAATACATAAGACATCATGTAGCCAAGACTATATATCAACAGAGCATCCAAAGTAAGGGATTGGTCAAGCATCACCTATAACATCCAATACATCATGTAACAGTAAATGTCAAAACTTTGAGAATTCAAATAAGCATCCAAGAGCTTCAAAATATTCAACTAAAAGCCCAACTATAGCTCCAAGTGGCAATCAAACATAGACAATGTAAGGAACATGCATTTTTGACATATGCTTCAAAGCATGTACCAAAGGGTTAAGCATAGACCATAGGCATAATGAATGTCATAAAGCATACCACTGTAGACCAATTTCAATCAAATACCAACCAAGACAGAGCTCAATCAAAGCTCAAATGGCATTCTGGAGCAATACAAGACATGTGCCAACCTTTGTATACATCCTATGGTCATATGAATCTCCCAGGAAGCACCCATGACCAATAGGTAAAGCATAAAGTGACCAAATAAACTTCAGTCTTGGTGTAATACAACAACAAAATCATTGCTAAATTGAGATAAAATAGGGCGAAAATCATCTCCAAATCATAACATTACTTGACATTTGGGCATCAACAATCGGGTACCAAATGACATCAACAACTAGTGTTAGCCAAGCATAAACATCAAATGCTAATGTAACACTACTTGTGAATTGCATGTGGATTGTTATAATAGTCTTCAAACTGATGTATATTAGTCTAAACCCAATGCCAATGATCAAAGCCTAGGAGAGCTACTCCTCTAAACTAGAGAGAACGTGGCCTATGAGAAACCACACTCATGGTTTCTTTAATCCTGGAGGGGCTGGGGAGCTACAACAAAGCTTTGGCTATGTGTGGGGGGGTCCCAAGGATCCAAGGAAGCTTCCTATTGAAGTAAAAATGCAACTGAAAGGTGTATGCTTCACAAGAAGCAAAGAGACATGGCTGCCTTGTTGTTCATGCCCTATGAACTAAAGCAAAGAAAAAAAAGAGAGCTCTAGCACACCTTTAAATGAATTCCCTAAGGGTGCCCAAGAAGCCCCAATTCAAGCCCGAGAAGGACGAGACTAACTAGAAGCTTGAAGGTGTGGCAATGGTTGCCAACAGTGAAGACCAATCTGTAAGTATTCAAATGAATGCTGAATGTGTGCCAAATACCAAGCTCAAGCTTGCAAAGAAGAAGGCTTTTATATCAGCTGAAGGGAGGTGAGCGTTGAAGTGGAAGCATGAGTGAGAGCAAGAACTGTGCTGGAAGGAGTAAGAGCAAGAGAGAGACATACACATACAATGTGGGAACTCCAATAGAATGTTTGACCGGCCTTCCCCTTATTCAAATCTCATTGAAAGAGTAAACAATGAAGTGACAATGATGGGTTCCTGTTGCATGTAATGTGCATGCATGGGAACTGTTAGTTTAGTAATACATAGGTGGCTAGGTAGAGGTACCTTTACCCCCCAACAAGTAGTTGCAAATCTCTTTGCAATCGAGATGTTATTCATATCAATAAATAATTACAAATGGTTGTGCACAATCCATAATCTATTAGAGAGTGAGTAAATAAATGAGAAATAAGAAAGTGTTCTCTAGATCAAATTAAGTGTGCCACATATATCCAATTCACCATATCTATTCTACACATTAGTTGTCATAAATTCAAAAAATTATTGTTAGTAAAATAATTAATTGAATTAAAATAGTTGACCATAATGAATTATAAATAATAAAAATTCCATTTTTTATTAAAAGCATGTAGATGTGAAAACTTTTAATGTGGATATTATGGCATCACCAATAGACAAATTCACCCGTGTTCACACCTTGAAGTCTCATGATCAGAAAGGATAGGCATCTCCATCGACCTTGTGCTTAAGATGAAATTCATCCACTTTTAAGAATGTGCCCCATGTTAAAGGAGAACCATTTAAGGTGCTCATCCCTCTAATGTGCACACATGGGAGAACCATTTAAGGCACTCATCCCCTCGTGTAAGTGCCTCCTAGCAACATACCCATGGGGTGGGATAGCAATTGTCCTCAATTGCTATTAATTAGATGTGGAGTCAAAAAATTTGGATAGGCATGCAAAACACATGAATTCATCCATTGAGCTTTCTCAACATGATAATTTTAAAATTTTATAGGATATCGAGGATAGATATTACCAGTATGGGTGGCCATATAGTCAGTGTCTATAATAGAGTCAGGAATTAAAATTTCATGGTCATTTTCAATCAAAGGTGGAAAGTCATAGATAGGATGGATAGGAAGTGAAGTCTATAAAAGGATAGAGATGACTACTATGGAATGTATTATGAATTTTCCAATGTGCAAATATGTCTAGTTTAAAAGAAGTAGTATTAATACAATGAAGAATTCTAAATGGTCCATGGAATCTAGGGGCAAGTTTTAAATTAGGATTCTTTTCCATGCTATGTAATCTTCATTTCTCAATTCACAACCATATATAATCACATTCTTTAAAAGTCATGGCTTGACGTTTTTTATTAGCTTGCTTATCTTTGCTTCCTTTTGGAGCGATTGAGCTTCAAGTGTTGCATGATGGTAGGGATCATGGAATTGTTATCGACAGAAAAAACTTGTGAGGCATGATGCTTGAGGGATAGGATTTCTTTCTCACAATTGATGTTCATTCTTTAGTTGCATGGCTGGGTGATCCATGCAATGCTCCATAGTGGCTTGAGAAGCAGTGAAATTGAGTCAAAACTTGTATTTGCCAATGGTCCTTCTTGAGTTATCTTGCTTGCCCATGACTAGGTTGATAAAATTGATCAAGAGAAACTTTTTGCCATTGAGCCGAAGAATGAAGAGACATCTCGCCCATGAAAATAAAATTTGGGTATTTGAGCTCAAAGTAAGAGAGAATCTTCTTGGAAAAGTATGGATGCAAAATGGGAAATATTAGCAAGAATTTTCAATTGGGTTTTGGAAAAATTTAGAAGACCTGAATAGATTACAGAATGACCATCTCTTACAAACAAGGAAGTCAATAATGACTTATTCAAACCAATGAGATTTGTGTGGGATGGAATGTGAAGGAGGGTAAGTTTGAGAAGTAGGAGAGTAGTTAGCTAAGGCTAATAAGCCTTAGAGAACAAAAGACTTGATGTTTTGATAAGAGCGTATGTCATTCATCTAATCATTTTTAAAAAATGCCCCTCCCATGAAATTGATAAAGAGCTTAAGCTCTCTCTAGCTTAAGCTTAAGCTTGATTATTTAAGTTTAATTAAGGTCTCTTTTGAGTTCAAAGATCCAAGAGGAATGCACCATGAAGAAAGAAGGTAGATTTCAATGTTGGTGGAAGCTGAGCAGTTTTGAGGCATGCATAGGGAGTTTTGGGGTTTTGAGATGCCAACAATCACTAAAAGCATATGGAGGTATAGCGACAGTGGTGTCTGACGCAAAATAACGGCAATAACAACGCAAATAGCGACTGTGCCTAGATGAAAAAGACACGGGCTGAAACCCGAGCACGTTATTTTGCACGCATACACGAAAGAAAGAGCGAAAGGGAGAGTGAACATCTTGCATTTGAGAGGGAGAGGGAGAAAAATTGAGAAAGAGGGAGAAGGAGAGCTTCTCATCACCGCCGCCGCCATTCGTGAAGAAGAGGAGGAAGTTTACAGAGGGGTGAAGAGGAGTCGTTGAATCCATCTTCGAGCCATTACGGTGAGTGAATTTTTCCTTCTTGCTTTGTTTTTGTGTTTTCTCTTTCTCTTTTACTTGTTTTTCTTGAAATTCATGTGTATTGAGAGAGGGAGAGAAAATGAGAGAGAAAGAGAGGGAACGGGAGACGGAGGGAGAGGAAATGAGAGAGGGAGAGGAAGAGAAAAAAGGAAAGAAGAAACAAGAGAGAGAAGGAAAAAACATTAAACATAATAGGGAAAGGGAGAGGGAGAGGGAGAGAGATTAAATGAGAGAGGGAGAGGAAGAGAGAAAAGGAAAGAAGGAATGAGAGAGAGAGATTAAAAAAAACATTAAACATAATAGGGAAAGAGAGAAAGAGAGAGGGAGGGAGAGGAAGGGAGAGGAAATGAGAGAGGGAGAGGAAGAGCGAAAAGACATTAAACATAATAGGGAAAGAGAGAAAGAGATGGTGAGGGTGGGGAGGGAGAGGAAATGGGAGAGGGAGAGGAAGAGAGAAAAGGATAGAAGAAACAAGAGAAAGAAGGGAAAAACATTAAACATAATAGGGAAAGAGAGAGGGAGAGGAAGAGAGAAAAACCATTAAACATAATAGGGAAAGAGAGAAAAAGAGGGTGAGGGTGAGGGAGGGAGAGGAAATGAGAGAGGGAGAGGAAGAGAGAAAAGGAAAGAAGGAACAAGAGAGAGAGAGAGGGAAAAAACATTAAACATAATAGGGAAAGAGAGAAAGAGAGGGAGAGGGAGAGGAAGGAAGAGGAAATTAGAGAGGGAGAGGAAGAGAGAAAAGTAAATGAGAGAGGAAGAGGAGAGAGAAAAAACATTAAACATAATAGAGAAAGAGAGAAAGAGAGAGAGATGGTGAGGGAGGGAGAGGAAATGAGAGAGGGAGAGGGAGAGAAAGAGAGAAAAGGAAAGAGAATGAGAGAGAGAGAGGGAGAAAACATTAAACATGATAGGGAAATAGAGAAAGAGAGGGAGAGGGAGAGGGAGGGAGAGGAGATGAGAGAGGGAGAGGAAGAGAGAAAAGGAAATGAGAGAGGGAGAGGAGAGAGGAGAGAGGAAAAACATTGAATATAATAGGGAAAGAGAGAAAGAGGGAGAGAAAATGAGGGAGGGAGGGGAAGAGAGAAAAGGAAATGAGAGAGGGAGAGGAGAGAGAAAAAATATTAAACATAATAGGGAAAGAGAGAAAGAGAGGGTGAGGGTGAGGGAGGGAGAGGAAATGAGAGAGGGAGAGGAAGAGAGAAAATGAAAGAAAGAATGAGAGAGAGAGGGAGAGGGAGAGGGAGGGAGAGAGAGAAGGAGGGAGAGATTGTTGTTTTCTTGTTTGTTGTTGTTATAGTAGTAGTAGTTTTATTTCTTTTCTTGTTTATTGTTGTTTAGTTTTCTTGTTTATTGTTGTTGTAGTAGTAGTAGTTTTTTCTTCTTTTCTTGTTTATTGTTATTGTAGTAGTAGTAGTTGTTGTTGTTTTTATTTTCTTCTTTTTTTATTTATTATAGTGGTAGTGGTAGTGGTCATAGTCGTGGTCGTGGTCGTGGTCGTAGTCATAGTCATAGTCATGGTCATAGCCATAGTCATCATAGTCGTGGTTGTAGTAGTAGTAGTGGTTTTCTTGTTGATTGTTGTTGTAGTAATAGTTTTGTCAAAGAAAATGAGATATGTTGTTGTTGTATTAGTAGTAATAGTTTTGTTAAAGACAGGATTCTTTGCCATCCAAGCCTACCATGCTTACTCTATTGTTGCCCAAGAGATTGTTGCAGGGGCTTCCCCCAATTATGAGGTCAATCTTTCCCACTGCATTCACAATCTCAGCCAACTTATCATCAGTAAGATCTCTAACATCATCCTCCATTTGAAATCAGCCTGTTTGGCTAGTTTTGTTTCACTAGCTGGCTATTATGTTTTTACATTTATCATTGATCTCCACAATAACAACAGCCTTCAAAATTATACCCAATTTGTGCAATGCCACTTTTGCCCCACCAAGGCCTGAGAATAAGAACAGAACTGTTGAACCTTGTGGATATAATTTTTTCAATGGTGAAAGATGGTATGCAACAGTATTGACCTAAAAATGAGTTACCCAATGCATCATACCAATCTGAAAGGGTAGAGAAGTCTCGAGGGTGGTCATGATCATATCCATGCACCAGCTCAATCTCATGGGGTTCAAGTGGGGTAGCTTGGCCTGGGCTAAACCAGACCAAGTTCCATATTTTGCATTCCAAGAGAATCTCCTGTTGAAGATAAGAAGGCATCTCGCTTTCTTTGTGGGAAGAAAATATTTCTAGTCAGTCCACATAGAGTGCTAGGGCTCGCCGTGTGTTTATGCAATTCAACTTCTCTCTCGGATCCCATGGTGGGCAATACTTCTGTGTTTCTGGAAGCACCTCAAAGATTGTCATGGGAGCAGGGGGAAGGATCAACCTTCTTCCATCTACTAGAAGGTTATGAACATAACAACGAAGACTAAAGCATGTTGAAAAATATCTAGAGTCTGTGAAATTTGGATCTATGCCATTAAAATGCCATTTGATGGTCTCCCACTCTGAATTGGGAATGTTCTCAACATTTTCAAAATAGAAAAATCGAGGGCCTTCCATCAAACTATTCAATGGTTTTGGCCTGTCTTTAAAAAATCCAAGAATTCCAAACCCCATGCCCTTTTTGAACTTGAAGGGTGGGATAGAACCTAGGTGTGGACATGATGTTTTTCCATTCAGAGATTGAGTCTTGAGCCATAAAACACTCGAGTCTTCACTGGCACTCTCATCCAAGTCTAGAGCAGGAGTAATGTTGATCTTTGTTTTAAGGCCCAAGTAACTATATGATGGGACCTAAAACGGGCCGGCACTGGCTCATGCACTAGCCGGACCTCTATCATGCGCTCAACAATCCCACGGCCTCGCGGCCAGGAGCGTGGATGACACATACATCATCTTCCTAAAAATCTTGCGTTTGTATCATGTCTCGTAGTCTAACTCTAACCCAATTAACACTCCTCAGAGGGAGTCCCAGCACATTGCCAACTAGCACGAAGTACAAACATAGGAAGTTCTCCCACGGCTGACTGCCGCGACCTCATTGCAACTCTCCTACACCTTGGGGATTGACCCCTCGATGCGTCGCTAAACATATACAACACATACGAACACAAACTTCTCTCTTTTATGATTCGCGTATTTCCAGGAGATATACCATGCTTCCTCACTTTACTTTCCCCCTTAAACCCAACGCCTAGTGTACAACTTGGGCAATCTTACTCACTCAACGATCATGATCTAGAGAATACAAGTGCTATGCATCCAGGAGGTATTCTCTGATACCTTTTATCATTTTATGCTTCTGCAAATTGTGAATGTCCATGTGCTCAAACAATCAAAAAAATCAGCATTGGTGCACATGTGGAAAACATTTCTTTCAATGATTTCGACTATCGCTTGTATGCGGCATTGCATGAACCTAGCACCGAGAAACCCTCATGCTACTAGGTTCTTAACTTTTAATTATCGACCAACCTAAATGGTATGCATAAAAACCAGCAAGCTTTTCATCATTTCATTCAGCATTTAACCACCTTTTATACACTCTACCCCCTGACCTGTTTAGGTTGTGCATGGTGCATAGGTTTAGGGTTCATTTTTCACATTTTTATTGTATGAAAAGCAATAAAAACTCACTAAAACATAAAGGTAGGGCTGAACTGAGGCTAAACCTCATGCTTTAAACCCCCCATACATCCACAAACAAGGCTCTTATTTTTCCTTAATTTTCGGCACTCAAAATAAAAAATTTCCTTATTTTTTTTCATTTTCTCTATTTTTTTGTATTTTTTCGCAATATTAAATAACTGAAAATACAAAATGAGTTGTGGGCTATGGCCCTTAGGATCATTTGCAACAAAAACACAAATTTAGTTGGTGTGTCTTATTATATTTTCCATTGATATATCAAAAATACCCGATTTTCCCATTTTTCGTGTGTTTTACGGGTTTTACACTATTAATTTCAATCACAACACTTATGATTTTCTGATTTTCTGAACATCAACTGATCAAACTCATAGCAAGCAACATTATAATGCATAATCATCCCTTGGGAACAAATATTCATGAAGCAAATTGCATAAAACATCAATTTCATTTGTAAAAATGAGATTACCGTTCTTTGTGGGTTGCAGGTTTTTATTTGTCATATCTCGGGACTGATTTCCAGCCACCATTAATGCTCATGACAGTCCACAATCAGCAATCTTCCTTCCTCTTGAACCACGGAGCAATCCAGTCTTCATTGGACAAGCATCCATCATCCATTCTTCTTCTTCTTCTTCACCACATGAATCTGCCCTTGGAAGAGAGAGAGGGAGGAGAGAGAAAGAATGAAATCAGAGATCTTCATAGAGACCGCTATTGGAGGAGCGAAGGATGGTGAAAGGATCAGCATCCAGGGGGGAATGAATCCCCATGATCAATTGGGGGGGTTGCTCACAGCTTGGAAGATCCATGATCAACATTTGGGCGCATTTTTCGTTGTCTGATGGCGCCACATTTTCGTCACGTTTTTTCCATCTTCCCTCTCTCTCCACGATTTGTTGTGGCATAAAATGTTGGGGGCTCCCAAAAGTCATGCCCACTTTGGCCACTCTAATGTCCACCTTTATGTATCTTGACCGTTTCTTGGCTCCTTCCCCGTCCGGACTCCGAATTGAGCTCTGAAAAATCCTGGGTATCCGACTCGACATCCCGCATTGGCGAGTAACTCTTTTCAACCCGTACGACAGTCTGAAAAATTATGAAAAATCAACAAGTGTCGCTCACGCACCTTTAAAGCACTTTGGCGCTTAAAATTGTCCTAGATCGAGCCGCCGCCTTTGACATTGAATATTTTTCCCTTGATATTCGTAATTTTTAGCTATTTTTAAGCACTTCTCGGCATGAAAATTTTGCTCTCATTGGTGACCACAGGATAAGGCGACTCAGCCCGTCAAATCCCACAATAGATCTACACAAAGCAACCAAAGGAAGCATCAAGCTGATACAAAGTAGATATATACTAAACACAGCACAATGCTCACCCTACCCCCTGACAGAACCAAGCCATGATATCCACAAGGAGTAGGCCTAGCATAATCTGATAAAAGTCCGAAGCTAGTCACTAACCAACCGCTCCAACACAGCCAAACTAAAAAGAACTGTCAAAGAGGTTGCCCTAAGTGGTGGTCTCAACTACCTACCTAACTAAGGGCAAAACAACTAGGAGGTCCTACTAGGCGAGGACTCCTATAGCCTGATCAAGAAGTATTTTCTTGTAACACATTTCTTCTATTAGGGTTTTATTCTATTGACATACTCGGACATGTAAAAAGAAGGGAGCTGAGCGTAGTGACCCAAGGAGAACAGGGCATTGGCCTCAAGTCCTGTCTCGGTACCCAAGAACCTACCAAGCCCTCGCAAGGCGACACTTAATCCTTTTCTGACGCTCACTTTTATTTTCGCTTCAACCTTCCTTGTTTCCTTTTTCAGCAAGATGCCACCCCTAGGAAGACAAGGCATCGGCCCCAGGAACCTACGAGGCCTTTGCAAGGCGATGATCAACTACTTATAAATTTTTATTTCTTTCCTTTTCTATTTTGATAGGGGTTAGAATCCCTTTTTACACACCTTTGTATATTTTTATTAGCTTTAAGATATTCAGGGTTTCTTTTCCTTTATCATCTTTATTTTGTCTTCTGCAGGCTTCTGTAATGGCCTCACAACTAACAAGAGCTCCTAGAATGGCTGCCTAGTAGGCTAGCAGAACAGGGTCACTAGGACTCTCTTCTAAACCAGGTCTTTCAATGCTTGACAATGTCTTTACAGGAGGCAATGACTACTCAGATCTCCCTCAAACATACTAAACCTAAACCTCGGGACTTCATGCCTTGGATGCCGGTCCCCAACAAGAAACGAAAAACCCCTTTAACAAGTATACAAACACATATAATATAACAACCACAATAGTCATAAAGGAATCACCTGGATAGAGCCACAAGAAGCATCCACGCAACAAAAGGCTCCTTCCAAGCTCTTCTTCAAACCTATCTAGCACAAAACTAAAACAAGAAACCATTTACCGCACTTGCACTAAATAGACAACTAGCCCTCTTGGCCTAATGAAATAAAGCACTTCACTAAATCCGCCCTCTTGGCCTAACGAGATCAAACAAAATAGCACCTACACATCCCTCCCTAGAAGAATCCAGATATACAATAAGGAGGAAAAACAGGCTCGTAGCCCTAAACTAAATGCATAAGGTTATGACCCATCCCTCCTGCATAAATAGCAAGAGGCTTACGCATAATATGTTGTCTAATTAACCTATGGGCCCAAGATAATAACGGTAGATTGGTCTCGGCTACTCTTTGCATCACCCATATCAACCATCGTCTGCCATATATTGCATGTTCTAATAACATACCCCACAAATGACCGGTCATGTTTCATCATTGATAACAATATCCAAACAAGGACCACAATTAAAGAAGAGGTCTTCTTCATAAGCAAGATTTGCCAATGAATCTGCAAACTGATTCCAGTAGCGTGGAATCAGTTGAAGAGACACTCTCTCAAACTCTTCAAGTAGGGTCATAGCAGTCCGATGATACAGAATGGGATTCCGCACTGTGTATGTCCCATCTAGCTGATTCAGAATCAACTGGGAATCCCCTTTTACTAGCAATCGACAAACACCACCTTGTTTGGCAATATGCAGTCCCATAATCAAGGCTTTATACTCCGCCATATTGTTAGTGAATCCTACCCTGAGATAAGCAGCTAACTTCATCGTTACTCTACGTCGGGGATCTCGGATTACTACTCCCACACTGCCTTTTTTATTAGGGCCCCTGGACGCTCCGTCAAAATATAATGTATACGTCCATAATGGGTTTACACAGCTGGCCATCACAAACTTCTCTATTCATAATTATGATAGTCAAAGTTTAGCATGTTGAGAGGATGAACTGACGGCTCCATTCCACCTTCTTCATTGAACTAAACAGGGATACTTGTCAATAGTCGTAAGCAGTGATGGCAGAAGATTTTGATCTCCCATAGAAAGGTATTGTCTTCTTGCTTAATCACTTTATACCCTTTGCTCCATCAGATGAGTTTCCCGTGATGGTATCTTTGCTCCAGATATGGGTTCTCCAAATAAGGGATTAACCGACCCATCAACCAGCTTTAAGCTCTTCCGCAGGTCTCAGATCATTCCTAGCATGGACCTGCAATGCTTTTTCTTTGTATTAGCATACTTAGAAGTAATAAGGTTTAATCTTATTAAGATTAACCTTATTCTTAAACTCTACTCCCTGTAGATTAGCTAATAGGGCCGTAGACCTATTCTTCCCTAACCTGACCATCTTGTAGGGGCCATCCCATTTAGGTTCCAGCTTCCCTGGAAACAACTCCCTATGCGCATCGTAATAGAGGACTAATTGGCCTTTTTTAAAGCTATATTTCTTCGCTCTAAGGTCTGCAACTACTTCATGCGACATTTAGCCACCTCTTGGTGTAATAGGCTTTGCAGCTTAATTTCATCGAGGTGCGCTAAAGTTGTGAAATGTTCTAATAGGGCATCCTCATTACCCAAATAATGGTTTATTGCAAATCTTATGGTCGGCAACTCAATTTCTAAGGATAAAATACACTCTTCACCATAAACTAGTTTAAACGGCATGTGGCCAGTGGCTCGCTTGAACGTGGTATTATATGCCCATACTGCCACATACAGCTTCTTGTCCCAGTCTCGTTTCTTTTCAGAGACTATCTTAGACAAGATACCCACAAGTTGTTTATTAGTACTTTCAACTTGTCCATTTGCTTGCGGATTATAAGGAGTTGTTTTATTGTGCTTGATTTGCCAAGCCTCAGTCAAGTTTTTGATCACCTTATTCAGGAAATGGGTTCCACGGTCTGACACTAATTCTTTCGGGGGACCAAAACGACATATTATCTGCTCTAAAAGGAAACTAACAGTTTCTTTAGCATCATCTTTCCTTGTTGCACGTGCTTCTGACCACTTTGTGAAGTAGTCAATTGCTACAATAATATACGTCTTTTGCGCAGTCGACGACAGAGTAATAGGACCCACAAAGTCTATTCCCCACTTGTCAAGTGGAATTATCGCCATAATAGGGGTGAGTGGTCTTTTCCTATTCTCTCGACTATCATGTCTTTGACAAATATCGCATCTCTTAACATACGCAAACGCATCTTGGAAGATGGCAGGCCACCAGTAACCTACTCTTAAAGCCTTTTGTGTTGTAAGCCGTCCAGTAAAATGACCTCCGCAACAATCGAAATCATGGCACTCTTCCAAAATGAATGGCAACTCGTCAGGCATCACACATCGGCGATAGATGTCATCAACCCCTTGCCGATATAATGTACCTGCGATCAAAGTAAACTTTAATGCCTGCTGCTTAATTATCCTTCTCTCAGCTTTAGATAGTTCGGATCCAGCCTCTCGTGTCGATAAATAATGCGTTATTGCAGCATACCAGGAGGGAATAGATGCCATATCTATCTTAAATAACGACTCCATGTCACTACCTTCAGCCATAGATTCTTTCGGCTCCCCAAAGTCCACAAGACATTCCACAATACCCTATAACCTTGGTGGCTTACTCCTGATCTCATAATCAAACTCCTGCAAAGTGATTAACCACTTTGCTAGACGATCAGGTGGCTGCAGCTTATTCATCAATAATCGAAGCCCCTCCGCCTTCGTATAAAGCACAACTTTCTCATAGAGAATATAATGCTTGAATTTCTTGGTCCCAAAGATCATCGCAAGACACAACTTTTCCATGTAGGTATAATTGATCTTTGAAATGCCCAATTTTCGACTAGCAAAGGCTATCGGATGATACCACTTTTCCTCCCAAATTTGGGCTAAACAATAGCTGATACTATGCATGGTGGCTGCTGAAAATATATAGAACACCTCACCTCGTTTAGGTCCTTTCAAAACAGGTGCTTTTACGAGCTCCTGCTTCACATCCTTGAAAGCTACCTTACAAGGGTCACCCCATACAAACAAACAGCTAAAGGACAATAGATTTGTAAGCGGCAACGTTCTTTCTGCCAAGGCGTTTATGAATCTACGATAATAACCAACCGAAGACAGGAAGATATGAACTTCTTTCGGAGTGCGTGGTGGACCCATGGAAACTATGACTTTGACTTCTCGGGATCTATCGCAATTCCTACCGAACTAACCACATGGCCCAGCAATAGCCCATAAGGTACACCAAAAACACACTTCTGTGGGTTTAGAGCGATACAAAATTGTCTACAGCACTCAAAGCATTTTCTTAAAATTATCAACTGCCTTTCTCTCACGGTGGCTGCCCCTAAGTCATCAATAAACACCTTCAACTCTTCAGGGGATATGTCACCGAATGTCTTATCTGATGTTCGTTGCCACGAACCAGGCGCGTTGCATAAACCAAAGGCCATCACATGGTATGCAAAAGTACCAAAGACACTAATAAAAGTTGTTTTCAACTTGTCCTCTTCTGCAATTGCCATCTGGTTATATCATGCAAAGCAATTCATAAATGAATATATCTCCCTACCCGCTAATTGATTCAAAGTCTGGTCAATAAATGGCAACGAATAGTAATCCTTAACTGTCTGCTTATTCAACTCCCTAAAATCTATACATAATCGGATTTGATTATTTTTCTTCTTTCAGATTACAACTGGCGAACACCATTGCGTGTGTTGCACAGGAAAAATCAAACCCGCTCTCTGAAGCTTCTGTAACTCTTCAAACAGCCTGTCCCTCAATTTGAAAGGCATACGCCTTACTTTCTGACGCACAGGACGACTGCCCTCTTTTATAAGAATAGTATGAGCAGCCAGGCTGGGAGGAATGCCTCTCAGCTCATCATAACTCCAAGCAAAGATGCCGCGGAATTCTTGAATCAAGGACACATAGTCCTCCCTTTCTGCTAAGCTGAGCATGGAACCTAATTTAATTGGCCCCGAATCATTCGACGTGCCAAGGTCTAACTCAATTACATCTGCGTCTCTTATACGATCTTGGGCCTCTATCGGCTCGTTCAAAGTGATCTGATAGATGTCTTTCGTGGTGGATCCCTCTTTGGACTCATCACTCGATGATGTCTCACTGGCCGATAAATCCTCTAATGTCTCCAATTCTATGGAAGATAGAGGAGCTCTCTCACTCTGTGGGGACTCAGGATAGGCATCAATCACCAGCGCTGAGCACCTTTGCCGAATATCAGTCGATCGGTGGGTATATCCACTTGGCACTCCGCTTGCAAGATCCAAGGTCGTCCAAGTAATACTTGGTAACTTGGACGCCCTGCAAAATGAATTACCCTAAAGTCTTGTAGACATTCTACATTTGCAACAGTGACATGGACCTTAGTAATGCAGCCTTCCGGCTATCTCAAACTATCATCCGCCATTCTGAGAATTGTGGAGGTATCTTTCTAGATCGCAAGACCCAACCTTTCCATCAGTTCAGAACTCATAATATTAACAGATGATCCCGTGTTGACAATGGCATAATCTACTAATATCCCATGGACATAGGCTGCAACCCTTGGGCAATGCTTCTCAGCATGCTCGAACCAGTCATCACCAACTCGCGCAATACCCAAAGGTTCTATGATATACATGGTACGCAGGATCTTTCTAAATTCCTTGCGTACTCCTGGGGAAAGCTTAATAAGCTGTAAAAGGTTCACATCTGGCTTGACTTCGTAAAGAGAGCTCGCCAAATAGAATTCATGATAGTTCGGCATTGTTCTCTTTTCACACCAAACCATCCGCTCTTTAGGTCGCTGAACCGGCCTTATTGCTTCTTTTTTAACTTTCACCTTCTTCCTTGATGGTTCCTTATCCTTCTTAGCATTGGTTTTCTTCTCCACGGGCTTCAGAGGTCCCCCTTCCATGGCAGGATCCAGAACTTACGTTCCTTTGTCACCCTATTTAGGGTTTCCGTCGACAGGCTTATCCTTGTTGGCCTCTCTACCCTTTTGACCTCTTGTAAGGAAAGCTCGTAGATTAGAGGTTTTAGCGTCATTAACACGCACAGCCTCAATCAAACTAACCCCACTACCACTAGGCAGCTCCTCCACTGTAGTCTTTGGTCATTAGAGTATTTGTTTAGGTCCGTCTTCTCGCTGGGAATCATTTCCTTGTGCACGATGATTAATATGCGCTGGTTGCCGACTACCTCATTGGAGGGAACTAATCTTACTCCAGCAAGTGGTTGCTAAATGGCCGGATTTTCCACAGATGTTGCACTTGACATTTGGGCAATTTCGTGGATAATGTTGCCCACCACACCATTTGCAGCTAAACCTCGAAGGTGCACCCTCATCTGGGTATCTACTTCCTATCAAATTTTGTTGTTTTTTAAGAAAGTTGACATCAACGGCTATTTGTCGATACTGCTCCATAATCATGTCGGTATAATGCTTCATCATGTCCTTAACCTTGCCAAGAACATTGGAAGCGCTCGACTCCTAGCCTTGATCATTACCCTGTCATTCCATCGGCCTAACAATTAGATTAGGCACTAGTTGTTGAACCACATGCATGGTATTAGGACTAACTGCCTGGCCTCCACCATTTGGAGCCATTTGACTGCCCGTAGGCATCGACATGCTAGGGGGAGCTGGTAATAAAGGCACATTTTGCATCATATTCCCTCTCCCATTAGGATTAGCCATCGCTATCCCTTGGCTACCACTGCCATTGGCTATCGCCATATTATTTCCCAATGCTAGACCCATATTCGGATTGCCTCGAGAGGCATAGGCTGCTTGTAGTCGGGATTCCACTTCTTGTGCTCGTGTAATGGCAGTATCTATATCCCCCAAAGGGACACTACTCAATTGCAACTAGACATTAAAATCCAAACCATGCAGAAAATATTGCAATTGGGCAGCTGCGGGGATAGGAATAGAGGTGTCCAACTTACAGAAAACCTCTTTTAGTTTCTTCGCATAAGCACGAATATCCTCGTGTGGTTCTTGGCGGGTCACGTTGAGTACACGCAACCAATATTGTCCACCCCTTTCAGGGGAAAACTCCCTTCGAAAAGCTCCATAAAATGAATCAATATTCAATATGGTTCCGGCTTCTAAACCATGATACCATATGGCAGCTTTTCCTTTGAGAGTCATGTTGAAGAACATCATTAAATGTCCTTCTTCTTGGATGCAACAGTTAAACATGAGCTTTTGAAACTCCCTGATGTGGAGTTCCGCATCTTCCTCAACTAGCCCATTAAAAATGGGTAGCGGGTAACCTAGAGCCGGAAAATCCATCGTTCCTACAGGAATTGCAATGGGCTGCGCCATGACGGAAATTGGATTTGCACTAGGAATAGGGACCAGTGAGGTTACACCTCCTGCACTTGATGTAGACTGGCTTATGGGAGAAAGGGGAGCACTAGAGCTTCCACCCTCTCCTAACTTACTGCTTGTGGCACCAAGACCACTAGATCCACTCCCTCGTAAGGGTTTAACACCGCTACGCTTAGGTGAATACCTCCTAAGAATTTTAGCACATCGCCTAGCTCTTTCGTCTCTCTCTTGCTTTTGGATTTCGGTTAGATGATGCTTATCGATGAATAACGGATCAAACTCAGTATCCTTTGGCATAAACTACTAACTGGTCCCTAGACAACCAGGATTCGAGGACCACCACTTCTAAGCGGCTCCCAGCAGACACACGACTGATGGGACCTAAAATGGGCTGGCACTGGTTCATGCACTAGCCGGACCTCTATCATGCGCTCAACAACCCCACGGCCTCGCTACCAGGAGCGTGGATGACACATACATCATCTTCCTAAACATCTTGCATTTTTATCACATCTCTAGTCCAACTCTAACCCAATTAACACTCCTCCGAGGGAGTCCCAGCACATTGTCAACTAGCATGAAGTACAAACATAGGAGATCCTCCCACGACTGACTACCGCTACCTCACTACGACTCTCCTACACCTTGGGGATTGGCCCCTCGATGCATCGCTAAACATATACAACACATATGAACACAAACTTCTCTCTTTTATGATTCACGTATTTCTAGGAGATATACCATGCTTCCTCACTTTACTTTCCCCCTTAGACCCAATGCCTAGTCTACAGCTTGGGAAACCTTACTCACTCAACGTTGGTCACGATCTAGAGAATACAGATGCTATGCATCCACGAGGTATTCTTTGATACCTTTTATCATTTTATGCTTTGTGCAATTTGTGAATGTCTATGTGCTCAAACAATCAAGAAAATTAGCATTGGTGCACATGTGGAAAACATTTCTTTCAATGATTTTGACTATCGCTCGTATGCGGCGTTGCATGAACCTAGCACCGAGAAACCCTCGTGCTATTAGGTTCTTAATTTTTAATTATCGACCAATCTAAATGGTATGCATAAAAACCAGCAAGCTTTTCATCATTTCATTCAGCATTTAACCACCTTTTATACACTCTACCCCCTGACCTGTTTAGGTTGTGCATGGTGCATAGGTTTAGGGTTCATTTTTTACATTTTTATTGTATGAAAAGCAATAAAAACTCACTAAAACATAAAGGTAGGGCTGAACTGAGGCTAAACCTCATGCTTCAAACCCCCCATACATCCACAAACAAGGTTCTTATTTTTCCTTAATTTTCGGCACTCAAAATCAAAATTTCCCTTATTTTTTTCCATTTTCGCTATTTTTTTGTATTTTTTCGCAATATTAAATGAATGAAAATACAAAATGAGTTGTGGGCTATGGCCCTTAGGATCATTTGCAACAAAAACACAAATTTAGTTGGTGTGTCTTATTATATTTTCCATTGATATATCAAAAATACCCAATTTCTCCATATTTCGCATGTTTTACGGGTTTTACACTATTAATTTCAATCACAACACTTATGATTTTCTGATTTTCTGAACACCAACTGATCAAACTCATAGCAAGCAACATTATAATGCATAATCATCCCTTGGGAACAAATATTCATGAAGCAAATTGCATAAAACATCAATTTCATTTGTAAAAATGAGATTACCGTTCTTTGTGGGTTGCAGGTTTTTATTTGTCATATCTCGGGACTGATTTCCAACCACCATTAATGCTCATGACAGTCCACAATCAGCAATCTTCCTTCCTCTTGAACCACGGAGCAATCCAGTCTTCATTGGACAAGCATCCATCATCCATTCTTCTTCTTCTTCTTCACCACATGAATCTGCCCTTGGAAGAGAGAGAGGGAGGAGAGAGAAAGAATGAAATCAGAGATCTTCATAGAGACCGCTATTGGAGGAGCGAAGGATGGTGAAAGGATCAGCATCCAGGGGGGAATGAATCCCCATGATCAATTGGGGGGGTTGCTCACAGCCTGGAAGATCCATGATCAACATTTGGGCGCATTTTTCGCTGTCTGATGGCGCCACATTTTCTTCACGTTTTTTCCATCTTCCCTCTCTCTCCATGATTTTTTGTGGCATAAAATGTTGGGGGCTCCCAAAAGTCATGCCCACTTTGGCCACTCTAATGTCCACCTTTATGTATCTTGACCGTTTCTTGGCTCCTTTCCCGTCCGGACTCCGAATTCAGCTCTGAAAAATCCTGGGCATCTGGCTCGACATCCCACATTGGCCAATAACTCTTGTCAACCCACATGACAATCTAAAAAATTATGAAAAATCAACAAGTGTCATTCGGGCGCCTTTAAAGCAATTTGGCGCTTAAAATCGTCCTAGATCGAGCCGCCACCTTTGACGTTGAATATTTTTCCCTTGATATTCGTAATTTTTAGCTATTTTTAAACAGTTCTCGGCATCAAAATTCTGCTCTCACTGTACCATAGCTTAAGGGATCTTTCATCTACCTAGTATATTTTGCTATAGATACCTCATGAGGGTCCAACATGTCTAGTTATTTGAACACTCTTGGATATTTTAAACAAGTGTTTAACTTCTCTTGCCATAGAATCTTCTTGCCCTACAATGAGGGAGAAATGAAGTGATTATGCCTCCCTCCCTCCCCTCACACTCTTGCTCTGATTCATAGATGATGTTGTAGGCTTTGAATATTTGAAGACCATTTTACAGAAACAATACTACATTTTACATAACAAACCATGCCATTTATTTCAAAGGTCCAAATATACACAAAGTCATAGACAAAGGATTGAGAAAGAATCTCATAAATACATAAGCTGGGAATCATGTTCCTTGCTCCCATACAAAAGAGAGAGCATGTCTTGAGTATGGTATATGAAAATTATTATCCTTTTCAGGCTATGAATTCTTCTCCCAATCTAATCTTCACCCTGGCCCCTCCAAGCTTGCCACAACTTCCCCTGAGAATGCCCATTCCACTCACATACAAAGACCGAATACATTTCTGAGCACGGTGGTTGAATTCTTCTCCAACTCTAACAACACTTATGAGTTTCCCATCTAACCTCTAGCACTAGCCAATCCATCAAGCTTACAATAAACACCTCCCTCCCTATTCGGTTTGTTTTGTGTGTTTTTGAACAAGCACATTTTGATATTGGCATGTGTTCTGGGGTAGACAAAAGGTTGCAATGTTTAATAATACTGTAGATTTTGGAAAACTGGCAATCAACTTGATAAATTTCCACAATGATATTACATTTTAGAGGGTTTACTATGACATATTGTCTCAAGGGATAAAAAATGATTAACTTTGCATTAGGAGCTAGAACACATGTACAATTCATGCTTACACAATGAATGTTGATCACTTTCAAAGAAAGCTAAACAAAAGTTGATGCCATCCAAATTTTTTCTCAAAGTATAGATAGAATACTTCATACTTGGAGCATCCATTTACTCAATTCGTTGATTAATCCCTTATAAGGATACATAAGATACGCATTTTAAGTAATATCATTTTTAAAAGATTTATATTACCGTGCTTTGTATGATTTAAATTGATTATGCTAACATCATTTTTTGTCTGTGCAAGTGCCCTTTGTGGATACTTAGATCATCAGGATGAGTCAAGGGATGAGCGATGACGAGTTGCAAGATATCTTCACATGCATGTCTCCAGATCAGATGGCAAGATTCAGAGACATGGTGGACTAGGAGCTATCTCGGACATCATCAGATAAGGTGGACGCTCCAAACTTGGGCCAGATAGAGGGAGTGCTTCAGGGTCAGGGGGATACTGCAGAAATACGGATGTAGTGAGCCTACACTCGGCTCGGGATACAGGTGCTACTCACTCTCGTGGCGGTTCAAGAGAGCGTGGCTCAAGTGGTTGCTGTGGAGGCACAGACGCGGTGTCTCCATCTTGTTGTGCTACTGGAGTTACATCACCTCTGGGATTTGTCACACCTGTGGGCACATCTACTCCAGTCACTCCGGCTTTTTCTTAGTTGTCTGGAGGTGGCACCCCTATGGGTGCTACTCTGATAGATACTACCTCGATCAGTATATTAGATGTGCAAGGGTCTCCTGGATATGCCCAGTAGTGTGGTCGCAGGTGGGAGAGAACCTATCTTAAGCATATCCCAGAGAGGGAAGCCTACCTTGTAGATGATAGGTCAGGAGCCATCATCATGAATGATGAGGGGAGGAGGGTAATGGCTCACATGAGAGAGTTTTGCCAACAATTTTTTCGGCACAACATCCTGGATAATTGGAAAAACATACCAGAGGGGAGCAAGGACTACATAGTAGCATCCTTGCATGAGGAGTTTCTAGTACCAGCAATAGTAGATAGGTTTTCTACGAGCTGGATGATGGAGTGCATGCATGCATATATGTCACATAGACGATCAAGAGTGGGGCTGCAAAGCCTGAGTGGCTAGACGTGGACGACTGGCGCGGACTAAGGGAGGAGGCTACATATTCTCAAAGACGTTGGAGACAGTAGTGCGAGGCGGCGAGGGCACGACTAGAGACCAGAGTGGTCCATCATCTTGGGAGTGGCGGCCACAGGATATATCTGGAGGACTTTGAAGTTTTTCTTTTGTTTTTCTTGCTTATTTTTTGCAATTCCTTTGTACTAACAATCATGTTTCTAACAGTTAGTATTTTGTTTCCTTTGTAGCACTCCATTACAAATCACAATCCGACCGGCCTTGAGACTCAATATGCAGAGAGGCATGGTCTCACTACATTGATCGACCGATTGTATGGACGCGACGGCCCTGTAAGTCACTCATCTTTCTTGTCCGTAGCTACCATGTTTAATTAGAATGCATTATTGTATGGTGTGTAGACATTATTGTATGGTGGACTAATGTGGACTACGCCCTTGGATCCCTGGAGCTCACACACCCTTCTTTTTTGGTCACATGAGCTTTGTAGACATTTTCTATGTAGCAGTGATATCTTGCCATGATTGTACCGGTCTCTTTCATTATGCGATCATGTATCTATTTCATGTATCGATGTTATGATGTAAGTACACTTTGTCTTCATTTACACGAGCATTGTACACAGTGCATAAACTATTTTGTATGGCCCAAATAAAGCACATAGTGCTATATGTGGTAGGGAAATTTTTTTTTCCCTGTTACCATCACTATTAGCGTTGCAAATTTACTGCATGGATCATTATTGGTGTTGTTATTAGCGTCACAAAGCATCATTATCAGCATCGCATTTGCTATTTGTGTCGGTATCAGTGTCGCAAATGCAACATTGATACCAACACAAATAGTGATGCTAATACTAATATTCTATGGCATTGCTAATAACGACGCTTTTTGCGACGATGGGAATAAATTTCTTTATTTACATTTTCGTCACTTTTAATATTGGTATAAGGCCTATATCTTGTAGTGAATCTAGCCTTGCAGTCCTTTGGCTTAAAACTTGGATTGCAGAGTCTAATTTCTCCAGAGAGCTTGCATCCACCATACAATAATGTCTACACACTATACAATAATGCATTCTAATTAAACATGGTAACTACGGATAAGAAAGATGAGTGACTTACAGGACCGTCACGTATATACAATTGGTCGATCAATGGAGTGAAATTGTTCCTCTTTGTATATCGAGTGTCAAGGCCGGTCAGATCGCGATTTGTAATGGAGTGCTGCAAAGAAAACAAAATACTAACTATTAGAAACATGATTTTTAGTACAAAGGATATTGCAAAAAAATAAGCAAGCAAAACAAAAGAAAAACTTACAAAGTCCTTCAGATGTGTCCTTTGGTCGCCACTCCCAAGATGATGGACCACTCCGGTCTCTAGTCGTGCCCTTGCCGCCTCGTGCTGCTAACTCCAACGTCCTGGAGAATATGTAGCCTCCTTCCTCAGTCGACATCAGTCATCTGTGTCTAGCCATTTGGGCTTTACAGTCCACTCTTGAGTGCCTTGCGTGCGTCCGATCATCTATGTGACATATATGCACGCATGCAGTCCATCATCCAGCCCATAGAAAATCTATATGTTGTGGCTAGAACTAGAAACTCCTCATGCAAGGATGCTACTATGTAGTCATTTCTCCCCTCCGGTATGTTTTTCCAATGATCTAAGATGTTTTTCTGAAAAACTTGTTGGCACAACTCTCTTATGCGAGTCATCACCCTCCTCCCCTCATCATTCATGATGATGGCTCCTGACCTATCATCGACAAGATAGGCATATCCCTCTGGGGTATGCCTAAGATGGGTCCCCTCCCACCTGTGTCCACGCTCTTGGGCATATCCAGGAGACCCATGTACATCCAGTGTAGCGACCAGGATAGTATCTATCGGAGTAGCACCCATAGGGGTGCCACCTACAGATGGCTGAGCAAAAGCCTAAGTAATTGGAGTAGACGTCCCCACAAGTGTGACAAATCTTGGAGGTGACGCAACTCTAGTAGAACGACGAGACGAAGACACCACCTCCGTGCCTCCACAGCATCCACCTGAGCCATGCTCCATGGAACCGCCATGAGAGCGAGGAGTCGCACCTATATCCTCTGCCGACCGCGGGCTCACTGCCTCCATATCTCTATAGCATATTCTTGACCCTGAAGCACTCCCTCCCTTTGGCCCAAGTCTGGAGCGTCGACCTCGTTTGCTCGAAGTTGAAGCATTTGATTGCATCAAAGTAGATCTAGTAGAGTGGCTTGACGATGTCCGAGACAACTCCTGGTCCACCATGTCTCTAAATCTCGCCATCTGATCTTGAGACATGCGCGTGAAGATATCCTGCAACTCCTCATCGCTCATCCCTCGACTCATCCTAAAAATGTCACCTGCACAGACAGAAAATGATGTTAGTATAATCGGTTTAAATCATACAAAGCAAGATAATATAAATCCTAAAAAGATGATCTCACTAAGATGCATATATTATGTACCCTTATAAGCAATTAGTCAATGAATTGAGTAAGTGGATGCTCCAAGTATGAAGTATCATATGGTCCCATGACAATCTCCTAACACAACTCCGCATACACTGGAAGATCGATAGACATGTCACCAGAGAAAGATGAGTCCACCTCGTTCTCAAAGAATTCTTGGACTCCTGTATTTCCATCATTGTTAGCCAATGTTGGCTCCTCTACATGCTTTTGGTGGCCTCCACCCCTTGCAATATCGACCCCTCTATTTGCATATTGTCATAATCTATACTCGGAACATTTCTTTCATCATATACTCTTGCACTTCGGGGAGCTGAAGGTATACGAGGTTATCGGGGGTTTGGATAGAAGATTACCTATTCATAAATATGTATAAGAGAGATTAAACTATTGTGACACGTACCATGTCATAATACAATTAACAAACAAATGAGTTCATGCACCTGTTCACAATGGGCCGGCAACACAAAGGTGTCACGCAAATCCGTCCATTTTTTGTGGAAATCTATTTCAAGAAATCCAGATGGACCTCATCAAACTATTGCTCCATCTCCTTCAAGTACCAGTTTGAAGCACTGCACATCAAATAGTATCATGGAGAAGCTACGGTAATCCACCATAACAATACTTTGCAAATTCCCAAAATACTCCATCTCATCTATAATCGTGTTTGAATCCATTGCTCGTCGTTGGCTCTCCTACTTGAACCTTGCCATGATACCACAGTCCATTGTGGAGTGCATTTTGTTAATACGCTCCATGCGAAAATGTTGTCCGCGTGACCGCACTGAACTATATATTTTTTACTATACATTGAAACACTCAAATTAGTTATTGCATATAAAATATAGATACGACAAATCTTAAACACGTCATCACCTTTGGACTACATCCCCTCGAGAATTGTAACTCCTCCATTGAGAACTCCGCCCCTTCGCGAGATGTTGCCGTCAAAGCTCCATGCAACCATCGCGTTGACATGAATTGCACTATCACCTCCATGCCCTCGGGATATCAAATCGGTTGATGGCGCGTACTACGTCAACATTCAGATCGCGCTTCCTCTCGATCTTGCCTAGAGATCTGGTACTTGGCGAGCCACGTCTCCATAGAGACATGGTGCAACATACAAAAGCGATTCACCTTCTTCTCCATTGTGACATCCATTCTTTTTTCTACCCCATTTCCAACCACCACATCTCCGGTCAGTCTATCATCGTCCTTCAATGACCATAGCATTTTGTTGTCTGGATCCACCGTTGGTAGCCATTGTAAAATATGCACTAGCGCCTCAAACACCAACCAACCTTCAACCATGCTACCTTCAAGCCGAGCTCGTTGTCGCACAAAGCCTTTTAGGGTTTTCATAAAGTGCTCCAAGAAGAACATCCATCGCGTACGGACAGGTCCAGTAATCTGCACTTCATCTACAAGATGCACAAGAAGGTGGATTTCTATCATGAGCATACTTGTAGGCAGCAAAGAGACAGACCATCTCCACTGCTCCCCGCCTTGCGAATTCAATAGAGGATGTCTTAATCTACCTCTCTGAGATCCATTGCACCAAATTCGACAACCTGTAAATGGCCTTGTGTATTTCTGGAGTAAGGCATCCTACAATCGGGATCGGTAGTACAAACTAGCACAAATGAGAAAGCATTATGAACAATGGCTACACTCCAAATAGCAAAATGCGCACACCAATTACAATCCATTCGTACTACAAACCTAACATATCTTATGCCAATCATGGGATTTTAGCCCTGATAATTGGTCGTCTTTAGAAAATGCAGAACTGAGAGAATGCATCATACCTGTCGGACTTGACTACTTGCTTCACAATGGGCTCCTCTTTAGTGGACAAAACCCAAGGAGCGCGAGGTAGCTGCACGGGACCATCAACACTCGATCAGCCAAAGCGCTTCCATCTTGCCTACCTCCTTCAAATCCATTCGTGCCCCTATAGTGTCTCTCTTTCCAGTGATGTCCCATAGTAAGCTGCCCACATTCTTGAAAATATGCATGGGATCCAACAAGTGGTTGATCTGTAAGTGGGTCCAATATGGAAACTTGTAGAAAACTGAGAACCACCGCATTTCATTTGGCTGTGACTCCGCATGGACCATTTTTAGCTCATACCAACTTGCAGCATTTATACGTGTTGGAGGTCGTCCAAGAAAACCTTCCCTAAGTTCATGACTTTGTGGCAAGAAAGCGGCGTGTCCTTGATATACCATTGTCTTCATGGTTTGTGACCTTCGGGAGTCTAACTGTGGCCCGCACAATGGATATGCATGATAACCTGAGGGTATCAAAGCTATTCCAACACCTCTATCCAGTGAATACAATCTTCAACAAGATAAAATATAGATATTACCAACGATAACGGAAGCCTATTTACCTGAGCACTCTTCGAATCCTGGAAAGTCATGCATCGTCCACATGAGAATGGCTGGAATATTGGCGGACTGTCGACCATCGCGCTTGCTCATATCTTGCAAGGTGACCCCCTCCTCCCATAAAAACTTAAGCTCATCGACTAATGGATAAAGATACACGTCTATATTTTTTACTTTGTAGCGGCTGGGGACGAGTAAGCTAAGGATGAGATGTCCTTTCTTCATAGAAAGCCATGGAGGGATATTGTAGTTGGCAAGCACTATAAGCCACACACTGTAAGAAGTTGAGCGCAAACCGAATGGGTTCATGCCATCCATTGCAAGACTGAGCTGAAGATTCCTTGGCTCTTGGGCAAAGCTTGGGAACGTAGAGTCAATGTGGCTCCATGTGCGTGAATCCGCTAATATTCATTTAACTCCATCTGTGGACCTATTCTATGCATGCCCGGTTGTCAAGCTTGCCATGCCGGACGTACAAAACATGTGGTTTATGCGAGGGATAAGCGAAAAGTGTCTGAGAACTTTTTGAGAGATGGTTTGCCCTAGCAAGTCCTGCCGATACCTGTGAGCACCACACTTTGGACATATCTCCATATTCTCGTATTCTCCTCGAAATAGTATGCAATCATTGATATATGCATGGATGTTGTTGTAGTCCATGCCAAGCTTTCGTAAAACATGTTGTGCATTATCACGAGACTCAGGCATGGTATTTGTAGGTGGTAATATATGATATTTCAATAACCCAAAAAATAATCATAAAATACATTGAAAAGGCACAAATGTTTTTAATAATATTATCGAAAAGAAATCAACGAAGCATACGTACAAGGTACCTGAACAACTGAGTCCCACTCGCATCGCTTCACCTGTATTTTGCTTGCACACTTAGGAGTACAAGCATTGTCTTCAGGCGAGATACTCGGCACCCATCATATAATGGTGTGGATGCTTTCTCTCTAAGCGGATCAAAAGTCTCGATATCCATGGGAATCAATGCATCGATCATTGCCTCCATCTCAGGCTCCACGATTGTAGGTAGCTCTGGAAGGTTGTCTCTCTCCTCTGGTATTGACAATATAGATTGGGTAGTGCCTTCGAAGTGATGGATTGGCTAATGCACTTCATCCATCGCACACCCCCACAAACGCTTCTAATTGGATGCAAAGGTTGAACTCCTCCTTGGGATGATACGTCAACTCCCTGGATAGAAAATTTGCCAGCCACACCCAATCTTCTTGTATATGGTATTCAATTAGCTTACGAGTACAATGCATGATTGATATTAACTTTTCATACCATTTGCTGAAAATCCACACTCGCTTGATCAATGTTCTTAGATTGAAGCTCGCCAAAGAATTGTATGTGTTCTATAGACAGTCGACGTTTTCGTCTAATTGCCAACTTGCATTGAGAGCAAGGACATGGGACACACTGATTAAGATACGCCTCACAATCTTGAACAACAAGGCCTCCATTATTTTCCATTTTGTCTACGTTACGACAAACAATTTGCTTTTTTTATCATTCTTTTTTTTTTCTTAAATAGTTCTCCTCTCCTTCCATCTCTCTCTCTTTTTCTCTTTCTTTATTATGCTCTATGTTTATTCCCTCTCTCTTGTTCCTTCTTCTTTTTTCTCTTCCTTCCCCTATCTCATTTTCTTTAACGATCATGGCTACGACTTCGATGAAGACCACGACCACGACTACAACTACGACTACGACCACGACCACGACCATGACCATGACCATGACCACGACCACAACCATGACCACAACCATGACCACGACCACAACCACGACCACAACCACAACCATGACTACGATGACCACAACCATGACCATGACCATGACCATGACCATGACCATCATGACTACAACTATGACCACGACTATGACTACGACTATGACTACAACCACGACCATGACCACGACCACGACCATGACCACGACCACGACCACGACTACGATCACGACCACGACTATGACTACGACTACAATGAAGAACACGACCATGACTATGACTACAACTACGACTATGACCACGACCATGACCACAACCACGACTACGACTATGACTATGACTACGACTACGAGGACCATGACCATGACTACAACTATGACTATGACTACGACTATGACCATGACTTTGACTACGACCATGACCACAACGACGACTGCGACCACGATCACAACCACGACCACCACCACAACCACAACCATGACCATGACCATGACTATGACTACAACGACCACGACCACGACTACGACCATGACCATGACCATGACCACGACCACAACCATGAGCACAACCATGACCAGGACCACGACCATGACTACGACTACTACTATGACGACCATGACCACAGCTATGACCATGACCACAACCATGACCACGACCACGACCAGAACCACTATAAGCATGACGATGACTACACCTATGACTATGACCATGACTATGACTACGACCACGACCATGACCATGACCACGATCACGACCATGACCACGACCACAACCACGACCACGACCACGACCACGACCACGACTACGACTACTTATATAGAGATGAAGAGAGAGACAAGAGTTAGGGAGAGAGTAAAGTTAGAGAAGAAGAGGAGAGAAGTGAGAGAGGTAGAAATAGAAAGAGAGATAGAGAGAGAAAAGAGATAGGGGGAGAGAGAAGGATTTAGAGAGAGTATAGGAAGAGAGAAAGAGGGAAGATTGAGGGAGAGAGAAGAGAGAGGAGAAAGAGAGAGAGATCCGACTGGAGCATTTGATACCCATAGCCAATACATCGTGGAGAACACAAGCACAAATTGACATTGACTTATGGCAAGAAAATCCACCACAAAATAATAGTTATAATACTCAAGGGAGGATTTTAAAGTCTTACTGATTTCAATCGATCATGGATGCCATACTATGGGTAGATTGCACTCACTAAGAATAGAATTGTCTTTTCTACCTCATCTTCTATCCATCATCAATAGAATTCCCCTTTACCATTTATAACTCACCCACCTTCTCTCCACACTATTGCACACTACATTCTCTATAATGGCATGAGATTGGGATCTCCACAGATACCAAAGCATGATCTCTAGCTTGATGGTTGCATATATACTACTACTACTCATGGAATATAACATGTCCGCTCGTCCACTTGTGGAACACGTCTTAGTAGCCCATCGAAAAGAGGGTCCAGAAAGCTCTGCCGGGCACTCGCAAGGAATGTCATAGGGTTTGCAATCTAGGTCTTCCCGAGTCTGCCCTCAGTAGAAGTGTTCGGCTGTTCCCACTTAGGATCGACCTAAAGTCAGGGTTCCTTTCCTATCAGCAAAGCCTCTAGGAAATAGCTAGTGTTGAGCTTGAGATGAACCACTTTGTGTAGGAACAACAGAGTTGAAGCGAATTCATGCCGCACTTCGTTCATGGAGAATGGAAAACAAGAGCAACGCGAAGCTCAACCTCTCTACCATAAGGCATAGTCCCATTCTTTTCCCTCAAAACAACATAAATCTGGATTGTAACTCTACTGATGCTAGGTATTCATAGTCTCTCTATCTCATCCTTTGAGAAAAGTTTCCAGCTAACCAAGACCACCCTTCCAAGTCACATCCACTGCACTTTCCTCAGTTTGCTTAGTTATCTAATTATCTACCACATTACGTTTGACATGCAAAAGCAGCTTCCTTAATTAATCAATTTAATCACTGGTTCCTTCACGTAACTTAGGCATTGACACAAAAACAATGTCAAGAAAGTTCCTTTTTCTCAAATATCTGTTCTTTCTTTATTATAATCCCGGACTGCATCAAGTATCATGCCCGAAAGCTATCCCAACAATCTACAGGATTGTTGCTCCAAGTTTTGCTTGTAGACTAGTACACGGATCTCGAGAACCCATGTGAGTCACATTGACCTCTTGTGCGAGATCCGGAGGCAAGGAATTTACAATCAGAGCCTCCCATGGCACCCAAGCATCCTCCTGCTCTAAGCAGCACCAACGGAGAAACCTCTCACAGTGGGTTAGGTCCATATACCCGACGCGGCTAACAACCCCCTTGGATAGGGCCAGGCAAACAGTTGGAGGTAACTATTCTTGCCTCTCCCTCCACGCTTTTAACCTAAAGCATTAATTATTTTTCCTTAAATTAGTTCCTTGAGAAAAGGAGATCAAATAATGTACCTAAGTATACAATCACGAACATTTCGGAGGCCATTTGCACAACCAACTACTAAGGTGTGATTCCTTTTTCCCAGATGCTCCCAACATCCGTTCCTGGATTGTTTGCGACTTGGCGAGATCCTAATAATCTCAAACAAGATCATGCAAGCAAATATTCTTGGTAAGTTAACTTATTTTGACTTGCTCTTCCCCTTGGGTTTTACCTAATGGTATCTTAAACCTAACTCAAGCATTAACTGGTCAACCAAGGCAATAGACATGCCTTATTCGCAACCCAAACAGGGGTCTTTTATTCTTCCAGTTCTTTACTCATCTCCCTCTAACCAAGTTCAGTTAACACACTTAGCAACGCAAGACTTTTCATATAGGCCTTAAGGATACAGTCTAGATGCATGCGTCCCTTCCATCCCTCTTAGTGTGGTACTATGCAGAGTTTTCCCATCAAACTTACCCATCATGCACATGGTGCGTTTAATATATTTGTACATCCTAAATGACCTTTAACTCTCCTCATACCTGGCAATAAATACTTATTCCTAATGCACCGGATCTCATGTGACTTGCGTATATGAAAGTCTAGGTTTCTATCCATCGTTGCAATTGCATCTTATGAATAGAAACTAACATTTTATGTGTTTATTTTAATCATGAATTCTAGATGACTATTCATGCACTAAATTGGTTTAAAACTATTATTTTATGTGAAATAATGTGAAAAACTTGTCATTCTATGTGTGTAAAAGCTATCATTCTATGCATATAAACTTATGTGAACTCTATGCTCTACCATTTCATGCATGCAACCTACCACTTGGAGTAAACAAAGAAGCTAAGGCTCGTTCTTGTTCCATGCATGTAGCTATCCCTTTATTTCTTCTTCTTGAAATAATACAAAATATGCTTAACCAAGATTAATTATAAAGCCTGGAATATTCAAACGAACCTGGGTTTGATTTGTGATCATAGGCACATTTGTTGCGTTGGTCGCACCGCTCGCCTCTCCCGCATTATTGGTACCATTGGTAGCTCTAGCACTTACACTTTCCGAAACTCTTTTTGGGAGCTATTTACCAGGCCGAGTTTGGATGATCTTAATGGGGCTTCACGATGACAGGCTTGGAAAAGGAAAGGTGATGAGAAGGTGACCTTTGCCGATAGGGGGGTGGCTTGAAGAATGGCTTAACGAACACGGCTCCTCAAACACGGCCCTCAACACCTTCTCTACTCACCAACTCTCTCTCTCTCTCTCTTCTTCTTCTCCTCTTCTCTTTCTCTCTCTCTCCCTCTTATTCTTTTCTTCTCTCCTTCTCCTACTCTCTCTCTCCATCTTCTTCTTCTTTTCTTCTCTCCTCCTACTCTCTCTCCCTCTTCTTTCTATTCTTCTTCTCATTCTCTCTCTCCCTCTCCTTCTCTTCTTCTCTCTCTCTCCTCTTCCTCTTCTTCTTCTTTTTCTCTTCTTTTCCTTCCCTCTCTCCCTCTCCTTCTCTTCTTCTTCCTCTTCTTCTTCTTTTTCTCTTCTTCTCCTTCCCTCTCTTCCTCTCCTTCTCTCCTTCTCTCTCTCTCTTCTTCCTCTTGTTCTTCTTCATCTATTCTTCTCCTTCTCTCTTCTCTCCCTCTGTTCACGCGGGGGGGGGGGAGGACCTGCCTATGGACAACTAGGGGGCGCTGTGTAGACAAGGGAGGGGGGAAGCTCCCTTTCGGCATGGAGAGAGAGAGGGATAAATTTTTTTTCTTAAAAATTAAAATTTTTTGTTAAGGGGGGGGGGGGCATATTACATGGAAGAAATCTTAAAATAGTTATTATGCTCAAATATATACTTGTTAGAGCATAAATTTGTTCCTAAGACTATTCTAAGGATGAAAGAGGGTTAATGATAAAAGAGTATCCTTCCTTGCAAGCGATACTATATTATATATTTTTAACTAAAATTGATAGTTGAAGATGAGTTCCTAAGAGATCTTGTGGTGATGGACATAAGGGACAATCTCGAAGTTATGTAGAAAAGAACCTTCATCACCTAGGCTACTCATCACCTAATACACTACCAGGACTAGTAACTTTAAATAATGTAAGATAAATAAAGTACAATGATATACTTGGGATGGAATTGTTTCACTTTAGTACTAGTTATTATTCTACTTAACATAACAAGGGTAAGTTATTGTGGATCGCATCTTCTTTTGCAAAGCATATGCAGGATACTATTTTAGTTTTTTGTATTTGTCTTTTTAAGAAGAGATTGATTTTTATGGAATATCCAAAGTTATTTTTGGATTTACGTTATGAAAAATGAATGTTTTTCTAACTCATAGGCTGATTGCCTTTGTTGTATACTTCTACGAAAGTTCTTATGCCCTCATAGGTGGATATTTGGTTACACACTAAACCTCCCCAAACTTAGTGTCTAGATCCCTTCCCCAAGGGGATAGTTTGAGCGTGGTGGAGGCTAGGACAAGCCCTATGTATGAGAGGTCTCTTTTTAGGAAGGACATTATGCTAGGAGGTGCAAGTGTGCTAGGGTTCTCTAGCCATATATCCCTTAGGTTTGTCGAGGATCCGCCTAACCCCTATGAGCCTAGGATGAGCTTATTCTAAGGTCTTATTTCCTTTTCTCTCTTTCTCTCCCTCTCTCATTTCCTCTCCCTCCCAAACCCTCACCCTCTCTTTCTTTCTTTCCCTATTAGGTTTAATGATTTTTCTCTCTTTTTCTCTCCCCTTTCCCTCTCTCATTTTTTTCTCTCTCCTCTTCCTCTCTCATTTCCTTTTCTCTCTTCCTCTCCCTCTCTTATTTCCTCCCCTCCCTCACCCTCACCCTCACCCTCTCTTTCTCTATTTCCTTATTATGTTTTTAATATATTTTCTCTCTTTTTCTCTCTCCTCTCCTTCTCTCATTTTTTCTCTCTCCTCTCTCTCTCTCTGATTTCCTTTTGCTCTCTTCCTCTCCCTCTCTCATTTCTTCTCTCTCCCTCACCCTCACCCTCTCCCTCTCTTTCTCTCTTTCCCTATTATGTATAACATCTTTTCTCTCTTTTTCTCTCTCCTCTCCTTCTCTCATTTTTTCTCTCTCTCCTCTCCCTCTCTCATTTCCTCTCTCTCCCTCACCCTCACCATCACCCTCTCTTTCTCTCTTTTCCTATTATGTTTAACATCTTTTCTCTCCCCTCTCATTCTCTCATTTTTTCTCTCTCCTCTCCTTCTCTCATTTCCTTTTTCTCTCTTCCTCTCCCTCTCTCATTTCTTCTCTCTCCCTCACCCTCTCCCTCTCTTTCTCTCTTTCCCTATTATGTTTAATGTTTTTTCTCTCTTTTCGTCTTCCTCCCCCTCTCTTTCTCTCTCCCGGCAGTGAGTAGCCTTCTTTCTCTCTTTCTCTCCTTGTCAGCAAGATGGTCACTCTCCCTCTCGCTCTCTCTTTCATGAATGCGTGAAAAATGATACGTTCGGGTTTCGGCCCACATTTTTTTCTTTGGGTACGATCGCTATTTTTGTCGTAAATGTGACGCTAATAGTAACGCAAATAGCAACACTGCCATTTTTTGTCGCTAATGCGCGTCAATACAGCATCATATCCTTGTAGTGACCACCTATTTGGCCGAGTATTGGACTTTGGTAGGTAAGAAGTGGGCTGATTTTGTGAGATGATCAACCACAACAAAAATTCTATTCCAGCCCTACTTAATGGTAGGAAGTTGTGTAATAGAATCCATGCTGATATGAATCCATTTACCATGTGGGATAGGTAAAGGCTAATGTAGACCATTAGGCAATAGATTTGAGTCTTTATTCTACTAGCATGGTAAGTACTGCACCACATACTCCTTCACATATTTTCAAAGTCCCTTCCAATAGAAACATTTATGGATCTTTTCAAAGGTTTTAATTTATCCAATATATCTTGCCAAAGGAGAAGAATGCATCTCTTGTAGAATCCAATACCTAAAGGATGACTGAGGGGTCAAGTATACTCTCCCTTTAAACCAAATAAGTTCATTTTTCCATTTGAAATTGGAAAAATTCAGATCCATCATCTTAATGTAATTTCTTTATAATATTGGTAGTGTGCTCATCTAAAAGATATTCTTCTTGAATCTTCTGGATCCAATCCTTATGTATGGTAGAGATGCTAGAAATGGAACATGCCCACATCCTAGATAAGGCATTTTCCACTACATTATCCTTGCCTGCCATATAATAAATCTCAAAATCATACCCTTGAAGTGTAGCTAACAATCATCTTTATTTGGGAGAAAGATTTGACTGAGAAAGGAAATACTTCAGAAAACGATGATCTCTCTTCACCTTAAAATGGTTGTCATAAATGTAGTGATGCCACTTCTTGATTGCATGAAGAATAGCTAACATTTCTTACTCATAGACATGGAGTTCTCTTTCTTTATCATCTAACTTTCTACTTTCATAAGCAATAACACCATGGTCTTGGCATAAAACAGCCCCAATACCTCTACCACTAGCATAAGCAAATATAGTGAACTCCTTGCAAAAGTCTGGGCCCATTAAGATAGGTGCTGAGATGAGAAGACTTTTCACCTCATTGAAACTCATAGTGGATGTAGCATCCGAAAATAAAGCTTCTTTTTTCAATCTATTAGTGAGAAGAGTTGCTACATGGGCATAATTCTTGATGAATCTCTTATAGAAAGAAGATAGTCCAAGAAATCCTCACAATGAAGTAGAAATCTATGGTATGGGCCAATCCTTGATGCATTGGATCTTCTTTCGATCAACCATAATCCATTTCTCACCAACTATATGACCTAAGTATTCTACTTCATCAGCCATAAAAGTATACTTACTTTCCTTTGCAAAAATCTTGTGTCTTCTCAAGGTGAGAAGGACTTCTCTAACATGCTTCATATGTTCCTCTCTATTCTTACTATAGATGAGAATATCATCAAAGAATACCTAGACTGATTTATACAAGAATGGCTGCAAAATGAAAAGTTGCAGGTGCATTTGAAAGTCTAAATTGCATAACTAGGAAGTGATAGAGACCTCTTTCTATCCTAAAAGTTGTCTTGTACTCATCCCATGCTTTCATCCTAATTTGGTGGTATCCTAACCTTAAGTCGATTGTAGTGAAAACTCTTGCATCCTTGAGTTCATCCAAAATATCATCAATGTGATGGATTGGGTATCTATTCTTTATGGTTCTCTTGTTTAAGTCTCTATAGTCAATACACATTCTAAATGACCCATCTTTTTTCTTGATAAGTAGTACGGGAGAAGCAAAAGGTGTCTGACTAGGCTGAAAAAATCCCACTCCTAGCAAGTCTTTAACCTATTTCTCTACTTCTTCTCTCTCATACTTGGTTAACTTGTAAGGATGTTTGTTGATGGATTTAGTGTCAGGCATTAAGTCAATAGGATGATCCACTTTTTGCTGAGGAGGCAATGATATAGGTGGCTAGAATATGTCCTTAAACTCTTCCAAAAGTTTATTTAGACATGAATTTTTCTCCTTAGGTGAAGTAGATTGTTGATTTTCATCTGCCTTTGATAGAAGAAGTGTGAAAATGCAAGACATAGCATTAATTTCCTTCTTCATCTTCTTTTTGCTAATTATTTCCACTTGTTCTCTTTCCATGCCATTAAGTTTTTCTTGCTACCCATTCTAAGTAAACGCCGTGAGTATCTAATTTAGATCCAAAGAAAATTTACCAAACTGTTTAAGCTAATCATAACCAATGATGATGTCAATAAAGCCCATATCTAGGACAATCAAGTGTGTCATAATGGTGCAAGATTTTGATAATTCAATAAAAGTTTGGTGGCATATCTCTTTACTCATGACTCTTGAGCACCATTTTCCATTTGTACCTTTAGTGGAGCATCTATCTCTTGAGGTAGTAACTTCACCTCATACAATGATTTGGCATTGACAAAACTATGTGTGCTACCCATATCAATGAGAATATGAGCAACCTTTGAATTTATAGTAACCTTGAGCCGAAGTATATTCTCACATGTACAACCCATGCATGCATCTTGAGATATGGAACATAACATGGGCTGACAAGAAACAATAGAAGGATCATCAATCTCTAATCCACGAGGATCAAATGGACCACGTGGATCATAAGGAAAACTACTAACTAGGTCTAATTTCTCTTGTGTGTCCTGATCATCATGTGCATGCATCTCATCACAAGTAGGAACTACCTCTATTTGCAAAACATCTCCTTCTTGTGTCTCCCATTCATCAGAGTCTTCAATATTCAGCATATTAGACTTTGTCATATATCCTTTACACTTCTAATTGTGCTCAGGAGACTATTTCTCCCTACATTTATACCATAGACCCTTGGATTTTTCATTGGGAAGTCCCTTGTTGCTGTTGTTATTGGGATATTGCTTAATTGTACCTTTAGTCTTCTTAAGTTCTCCTTTTGGATCAACATGATATCAAAAATTATTGCCATGTTTTGAATCATTTGATATAGGGTAAGTTGGACGCTTTCTGAAATTATTTTGAAACCTATTTTTAGTTCTAAATCCCTCTCTTTGTAGGCTAAGCTACTATCCAAATCTCATAGGCTTATTTGATGGGTAATTCATTCTTGTTTTGGGCTGAAATGATAATAAAACTCTTTTATATTTTCCTCTCAGCATATTGAATGGCTGCATGGACACTTATAAGCTCGGCTGTCCCAACTTCAGCTGAAAGGTTTGGATCAAGAAAAAATATATATTTTTTCAATTTGGATGAATCAAAAATGCCTTCCACATACATGGAAAGGTTTAAGAATTGGTTGGAATACTCCCTCATGGTAGAAACCCTTTGCTTAAGATCATACCATTTCCTTTCAAGCCTTTCCTTCTCCATGGGTGACACAAACACTTGAGTCATGGCTGATTTGAAGTCCTCCCAAGACTAAAAATTCTCTCCAATCTTGCTGATGTATCTCCACCATGTATGCGCATATCCCTCTAGGTGTAGGGGCTACATAAAAAATCTTTGCTTGATCATTGCATGGGTAGAGAGTGAAATACATTTCCCATTTGTTGATCCATTATTCAAGTTTGGTCAGTGAAGGGTTATCTCCTTTGAAATTGGATATATTGATATTGTCCTTGTATTCCTTGTCATAATGATAGTGCTGGCCATTATGATTGGTATATCCAAAAGATTGTTTCCTATTAAAACGATCACTCATTGCTTGCTCTCCATGATTAGGGTTACATGAGTGCTGCCCATTTCATTTATTTTTGAAAGATTGACAACCAAAAAATGAGTTCCCATGTGATTGTTGGTTATGAGTGGATATCCCATTGGCAACCTATCATCATGATTTTCAGCATGATGGAAACTGTCTCCATTCCTTGCTTTATCATGTGCATACTGCCCTTGATCATCTCTTACATGATGAACTTGAGTATGTTGAGAACCAAACTCTTTATAGAAGGGATGACATCCATGTACAATGTAACGTGTCCACTAGTGTCATCCAGGACACATCTTAGCAGTCCATCGGAAAGGAAGTCTAGAAAGCTCTGCCTGGCACTCCCATGGAATGTTATGGGGTTTGTGATCTAGGGCTTTCTGCGTCTGCCACGTAGCGGAAGTATTCCGGCCGTTCCCACTTAGGATCAACTTGAATTAGGGTTTTCCTGATTGGTCATTTCCTAACAGCAACTAGCGTCGGACCCAAGCGAACTACTTTACACAGAAACGTCAGGTCTGAAGCAGATTCACGCTACACTTGGTTTAAGGAGAATGGAAAACAAGAGGGAGGAAAACTCAACCTCTCTACCATAAGGCATAGCCCCATTTCGTTCCCCTAAAACAACGTAAATCGGATTTAATCATAACTCTAGGTCAATGCTTTTCTTGTTTGTGTTCTTTGACAATCCTCCTGCTGTCCATCGCGGTTTGAGAAAAGTTCCCGGCCAACCAGGATTACCCATCCGTAGGATGGACCTATGGCCCATCCTCTGCACTTTCCTCGAGTTGTTTTAGTTATTTAATTACTTGAAACATTAGTTGGACATGTAACAACCAGCTTCTTTAATTAACCTGTTAGGCACTGGTTCTTTTACGTAATCTTATTACTTGACATAGAAAAACAATATCAAACAAGTTTCTTATTAACAGGTTATCATATTTATCTTTGAAATACAAAGAGTCTAGCCTCTAGGCTTATCCACAATCCGCTCAAAGGCTATCCAGCAATCCACAAGGATTACTATTCCAAGTTTCTGCCCGTAGACTAGTATGTGGGCCTCGAGATCCAATCCCGAGTCACATTAGCCTCTTGTGTAGGACTCAAAAGGTGAGGGATTTATGGCCAGAGCCCCCTAGCACCCAAGTGTCCTCCTGCTCCAAGTAGCACTCAACGGAGAGACCTCTTGCGGCAGGTTTGGTCCACTTTCTCGGTGCGGTCAACAACCCCCTTGGTTAGGGTCAGGCAGGCAGTCAAGGGTAACTGAAGCTGCCTCTCCCTTCACGACTTCAACCTGAAGTATAGATATCCATTTATCTTTTAATTAATTGATCAAACAAAGGCAAACAGTGCTCTAAAATATGTAGCAAGCACAAACATTTCCATTGATCGTTTTGGTTGTTGGCAAACTGCTAAGGAATGAATCTTTCCTTTCGAATGCATCCAGCATTCGATCCGGGATGACTTGCAACTTGGCAAGATTCCCTATATCCTGGGTTAGTGTAACATGTCCACTAGTATCATCCAGGACACGTCTTAGCAGTCCATCGTAAAGGATGTGTAGAAAGCTCCGCCCCGGCACTCCCATGGAATGTTACGCAATTTGCGATCTAGGGCTTCCCGCGTCTACCACGTAGCGGAAGTATTATGGCCGTTCCCACTTAGGATAAACCAGAATTAGGGTTTTCCTGATTGGTCATTACCTAACGGCAACTAGCATCGGACCCAAGAGAACTACTTTACACAAAAACGCCAGGTCTGAAGCGGATTCATGCTGCACTTGGTTCAAGGAGAATGGGAAATGAGAGGGATGCAAAGCTCAACCTCTCTGCCATAAGGCATAGTCCCATTCCATTTCCCTAAAACAACGTAAATTGGGTAAGACATAACTCTAGGTCATCGTTTTTGTTGTTCGTGTCCTTTGACGATCATCCCGCTGTTCTTCGAGATTTGAGAAAAGTTCCCGGACAACAGGGACCACCCAACCGTAGGACGGACCCATGGCCCATCCTCCGCACTTTCCTCAGTTTGTTTTAGTTAGGTAATTATCTAACACGTTAGTTGGACATGTAACAATCAGCTTCTTTAATTAAACCATTAAGCACTGGTTCCTTCACGAAATCTTATCACATGACATAAGAAAACAATATCAAACAAGTTCTTTATTAACATATCATCATATTTATCTTTGAAATACAAGGATTTCTGCCTGTAGGCTTGTCCATAATCTGCACGAAGGCTATCCAGCAATCCACAAGGATCACTATTCCAAGCTTCCGCCCGTAGACTAGTATGCGGGCCTCGAGATCCAATCCCGAGTCACGTTAGCCTCTTGTGCAGGGCCTGGAAGGTGAGGGATTCACAGCCAGAGCCCCCCCTAGCATCTAAGCGTCTTCCTGCTCCAAGTAGTACTCAATGGAGAGACCTCTCGCGGCGGGTTCGGTCCATGTTCCCGGCGTGGTCAACAACCCCCTTGGTTAGGGTCAGGCAGACAGTCGGGGGTAACTAAAGCTGCCTCTCTCTTCAGGCCTTCAACCTAAAGTATAAATTTTCATTTAATTTGTAATTCATAAATCAAACAGTGCTCTAAAATCTCTAGCAAGCACAAACATTTCCATTAATCGATCTTGTTGTTGGCAAACTACTAAGGAAGGAATCTTTCCTTTTGAATATATCTAGCATTCGATCCGGGGTGCTCTGCAACTTGGCAAGATCCTTTATATTCTGGGTTAGGGCGTACCCTATTAACCCAAATTGGTCAAGCCTAAAGTTCATTGGATACTTTAATTCTGGTTTTTAACCTTCCTTAGAAGGATATCAAAGAATGCATCCTTTTGCAAGATAACTTGCGTAAGGATCTGCCATCCTTATTGAGGGTATTTAACCTTTCTTCTTGTGAATCAACCACAAGACCATATGACTTCGTACTTGCTGTGCAAGTCCTGCATCGTAATATGCGATGAAACAATCCATTTTAGTTTCTTTAAGCTGACATTTGTCAGACCTAGGGTCTTCTTTTATTATTTTCTTTAAGAACCTCAGGGACAAACCCTAGTTCTTTTACGTTTACGATTTATTGACCCTACAATCAGGGAAGGTGGGCAAGTATTTAAGGTATAAACGTTTCTTGGATTTTAAATCATTCCCAATGCATATTTTGCAACATAGGTATTTCTAAGTTTATATTAATTCGGTTAACTTTTAGAAGGTAATATCAAGATCACCTCGGCACGATTTGTTATCTATGTGACAATTGATTTTTCAATCCTATACTTTATTGCTTTGAGGTTATGTAAATTCAATTAATCTTCATTTTTCCTTGCGAACAAAACTCATGCCAAATAAACAATCTTTTCCTTGCTAAGATGTGCAGTTAGCAATGATAACTTTCTAGAGTTTAAGCAACGTAATAAACCTTTCATGAATTTCACCTTCTATGATGACTCATTGTAAAAAGAATAGGGGTTAATGGTGCAGGACGCAGTTTTTATACCCTCAAGATTTAACCAAAATATACTACTATAGTGGGTAGATAATCTTGCTCGTAATTTGTTTCAATGCATTAAGCTATTTGAAGGAAAACTATGTTTTATACATTATCCATTTTGCATGTTCAATTAAACTAAATTCCTTCATCGTAAATAACTAGGACAAAATATATATTTTTCCTAACAATTCATCTTGCATGATTGAATTAAAATCGATATAAAACCAAGAAGGAAAAACCTGGTTTTGGGGTGAGATATCCACATGGATACCGGGAGATGACCCTCCCGCAGCTACTCCTTGGACTTTCTTAGGTGGCATCGCAGTTGTAATCCTTCGAACGTGAAGGCAGCTTTACACTCCTTTTTGGAATTCCACCATCACTTCAATACTCTTCTTCTCTCTTTCGAGGCAAGGAGTCGTTAAGGGATTGACCACGAGAAGGGGGTAATAAGACCTTTAAGGTCTTAGCTTCTTCGGGGAGGGAAAAGTTTACAAAGCCTAAAAAGGCCCTATAGGGTATATACACAATAAAAAAGGGTGTGTGTGAGTGTGGTTTCACAAACATATGAAGGGCCTTGAAAGGGTTTTTAAAAAAAAGGGGATCTTGAGGGGATTTCTGGACACACGGGGGTAAGTTCCAAACCAAGGGGAGAGCTTAAGGGAGAAAGGCATTAAGGCTTATAAAGCACGGAGGGGGGGTTTAGTGGTTTTTCAGGCTAAGGGGAGTGGGGGCTAAGGTGGCTTAAACACAGGGTGGGGTTTTAGTGGCTCCATGGGAAGGGGTTAAGGGTTTAAAAACCGGGGGGGGGGGGGTGAAAGGGTAAAAGGGGATAAAACCAGGAGGGGGAAAATTTGAAGCCTAACACAAGGGAGTAGAAGGCTTTGAGGGCCTCCACGAGAAGGGATTAAATTTCAACGAGGAGGGGGTGTAAGGCAAGATTGGGAAGGGCTTAACTCCAAGGGTTATATAAAAACCCATAGGAAGGGGGCTTTGGGAGGAGGCCCTTAGAAGCTTCAAGAAGCTTCTTGAAGCTTCTAAAGAAAAACACGTGATGGAACCACGTTGATTAGAGGGGGTGACTGAATTGGCAGGGTGACGTCTTCCCTCTGCCGGCGGCTCATGACCCAGTCCTTCGTGCTCAGGTGGCGACTTCACAACATCATGCGATCATTCTCCTCCCTTCACAACTACCATACGGCCCTCCTTCAACAGCAACAAGCGTAGTATGTCTTTGTCTTCAGCTCTACCTCTCTCACAGTCTATGGCAACTGCAGCGTGATCCCTCTCTCTCACATGGCGAAATCCGATTATCACAGCCTCCCTCCCTCCTTCCCAGTCCCCATAGCCCTGGTTTTATAGGGAGAGGGAGAGGTACCTCCCCTCCCCCACGTGGCGTGATGCATGACCATCAACCTTTGGCGAGCTCCACCGAGGAGCTTAATCATTAGCACCTCTCTCCCTCTTCTCCAGCATGATCGTCGGTTGGGGGAAGAGGAGATAATTATTATTTTTTTCCATAAATACAACAATTTATCCTCATGACCTCCTCCCAAGAGGAGGTTCATATGAGGATATGCGGTTCCTTTGTTTAAGCCAATGAAATCGCACCATCTGTTTATACAATGCCAGCATTCCATTGCAGTTTAGATATATTTTCAACAGAAATATTACAATTAGGGCGTATCCTATTAACCCAACTTGGTCAAACCTTAAGTTCATTGGGTACTTCAATTTCTGGTCTTTAATTTCCAATTAATCTTCCTTACTCAAGAAGGATACCAAAGTATTCATCCTCTTGCAAGATAACTTGTGTAAGGACCTGCCATCCTCGTTGCGAGAATTTGGCCTTTTTCTTGTGATCCAATCACAAGACCATATGATTCCGTACTTGCTGTGCAAGTGTTGCATCGTAGTATGCGACAATGGAGTCATGAAACACTCTGTTTCAGGTTCTTTAGACTGATGTCGTTAGACCTAGGGTTTCCAAGTATCATCTTTGTAAGATTCCTAGGGACAAACTCTAGTTCACTTTACGATTACAATTCACTATCCCTACATTCAATGAATGTGGGCAAGTATTTAAGGTATAGGCGTTTCCTAGAATTTAATTTATTTGGAACGAGTATTCCGCGGCTTAGGTGTTTAGGTTTTATGCCAATTTGGTTAACTCTAGAAGATAATTTCGAGATTACTTCCACATGATTCGTTGACTATGCGTAAATTGATTTTTCAATCCTTAACTTATCAGTTTTAGGTCAGACAAGGTTAATTTTAACTAATCTTCCCTTTTCTTGGCAAACAAAATTCATGCTAAATAAGCAACCTTTCTCTTGCTAATTTATGCAGTCGACAATGATAATTTGATAGAGTTTATGCATCGTAAGAATCATTTCATGATTTGCACTTTCCATGATGATTCATTGCAAAAATAATAGGGGTTAATAGTGCGAGATGCAGTTTTATACTTTTAGGCTTAACCGAAGTATACTATTTCAATGGGTAATAATCTAGCTCGTAATTCATTTCAATGCATAAAGATATTTGCTAGAAATATGTTTATGCTTTATTTATTTTGCATGTTCCATTAAATGTATTAATGACTAAGATCCTTCATCGTGAACAACTAGGACAAAAATATATCCTATTTCTAACAATTAACCTTGCATGATTGAATTACAATGATATAAAATAAAAATTAAGAAGGAAAACCTGGGTTTGGGGTGAGATATCCACATGGATACCAGGAGATGACCCTCCCGTAGCTACACCTTGGACTTTCTTAGGAGGCATTGCAATTGTAGTTTTTCAGACGTGGAAGCAGCTTTACAATTCCTTCTTGGAATTCCACCGTCGCTCCCTTGCACCGTTGATCGAAAGTAGTTTTTGGAAGGCTCCTTCCTTGAAGTCGGGAATTCGAAAGGGTGTTTCAGAATCTTTCACGACTAAGACCCATTAAACCATGGGGACGGCTTAATGGCCTTTGTAAACTTCGCACAAACGGGAATAGGAAGGTGTGAAAAAAACACAAGGCGCGGGAGAGTTCCAAGGGGTATTTTTGCACGGCCTTCAAAGCCCAAGGAAAAGGGCTTAAGAGAGATTAAAAGCATGAGGGGGGAGTAATAATAGGACCTCTAAGCCCACTCTTTATTGGGGAAAAAGGGGCTTATGATCCTTTAAACACGAGGGGGGTGATCCCAAAGCCAAGGGATAGGGCTTTTAGGGATTATACAATGGGGAAAAAAAGTAATAATACCCTTAAGGCCTTGGTGCTCTTGGGGGGAGTGACTCCAAAGTGAAGGGAAAGGGGTTTTAGCACGAGGGTGAAAGGGGTTTTGGAAAGCCACAACAAGGGGGTGAAAGGGGTTTCAAGTACGGGGTGAAATCCCCAAGCCCACAAGAAGGGGGGCCTTAAGAGGATTAAAACCGGGGGGGGGGGGGGGGTAATAATAAGGTATAGGAAGGGGGGTTAAGGAGGCCCCCCCTTTGGAAGCTTCTTTCTTCCAGAAGATTACGTGGGGGGGGTGTGAGCCATCAGTCGGCGGCTAAAAATGGAGGCAGCGCATGGATATGGGCAGCGCTCAGTTCTCCCCTTTCGTCCCTTCACGGCAATTGCTGGAGTCATTTGGCAGCGCCTTCTTCTCGCCCTCGTACCTTCTACCTTCCTTCACGGCAGTGGCCTTAGCTTTACCCTCCTCTCTCTCCCTCAGCGTTTAGAATGGCCCCTCACTCCTCACGTATTCCATCCGATTCCTCCCTCAAATTGGCGGCATCCCAGCTCCTGGCTCCTCCTTGTGTTCCCCCCTTTTTTTTATAGGGGGAGGGAGAGGTTCCTCCCTCCCCTACGCGGTAGCAGGCAGCAGAGCAATTTTACTCCAGTGAGCTCCACTGAGGAGCTTTTGTATACCTTCTATTCCCCTCCCCCTCCAGCATGACTGTTGGCTAGGGAGAAATGAGGGGAATAAAAAATTTTCATTTATCCTTAAAAATTGCTATATCATTATTTTCCTAATAGAGGTAGTTCATGCGAAAAAAATAAATTTAGAACGTTACATACAAAATCATTTCTGTCATCATGTAGGGAATAATCTTACTGTCCTTTATCTCCTGAATTAGTAAAGTTTGGCTTGTTTCTATTCCAAGAGTTGGTATGAGGCTCAACTGTTTCATTCACTTTAGAAAGTCACCCATGTTCAAAAGTGGATGGTATATGCTAATGGGTTGCTATGAACCTCACATTGCCATGAACAATAGGTACATCTTTAGTATGGGAAGGTGGATTGCTTTGTAATTTATTACCCAAGTTGTTGAATATTGTAACTAATTGTTCAAATTCCGCATCTAACCTATGGTTTTGCTACTCCATGTGTGTAATAATCTTGCCAAACTTGTCATCTATTGAATGGGTAAGTTGGATTAGACCTTCATTCATGTCACCAGCTTGCTTTGATAGCTACTAGAAATCATTGGAATCATGAGTAACATTTGCTAAAGCTCTAGGCTCATTGTCATGAGGAACCCTTCACCATTGCATCTCCTCATTAGTTATACTATTTCCCATAAAATCTTGTCCCTAATTTGTGGCCCCTGTGGTAGAATTAGCTGCAACATGGTAATCTTCTAAGCCCTCATTAATGTGCTCCAATACGTGCTTCTTCTTGTTGTTCCTTGCCATCATGGAAACTGTAGTAATTAAGGAATGCTTGTTAAAGAGTGGTAAATAAACAGAGCTATACTCCTCCAATCTAAGTGCTTGATAGCTCCAAAAAAAGATAATAACATGTAGATATATAAATTTACTAAGGTTACAAGTTTGGAAAAGGTATATGGTTTCTTCAGATTAAAACAGTGTACCCTATGATGTATAAGAAAAAAAAATTAGAGTAAAATATCCCATTTTTGTAATTGATTCTTTATGACTATCTAGGATGAGACAACATTATGTAACAACCTATAGACTCACTATTTGGACCTTATTTCAACCCATTTGGTCATCGATCATTAAGAATCATCTATGGGCACTAAGCTACAACATGTAGGCTCTTTCACCAACCTAGGATCACCTTCAAAGCACCTATAGACTTGTATATATGTTGAAAATTGTCACCAACTACCCTGTTTGGTACCATAAGTCTTCAAGTCTTTCTCCACTCTTTCCCAAGTTTTCTTTTGTGGTCCACCACCTATGGTGAGGGATAAAATAGCATACAGGCACCTAAATGGGCTTGAAACATTGGAAGGTGTGCAAAGTTCCTTCCGAGCTAGGTTGTGCACCCCTACGGAGTTATAAATTGCAAGGGAGGGTCACCTCACTATTATCTTGGTATCTCATCTAGGTTCGACCTTTTTCCTCACTTGGAATATACATGGCAAAGCTAGTGTTCTAAAAATCAAGGCATGATATGCATGGATGAATTAAGATTTATGAATTTCCATGATATGCAAGAATTAGAAGGTAAAATGTATGTAAATGAGAATGAGAAAGGTTTACCTATAGTAATATGTGACTCACTGATTTACTATGCTCACCTATTACAAATTTCTTGGGTATTCTCAATAGATCTAATTAGCAAAAGAACCCAAGTTAGAGGTTAAGAAATCCTTTAGCAAAAGTGAAAGGAAATTTCATGGTTTATGCTATGGACTGATCAATTAGCAATGCAAGGAGTAATGATACCATCCATTTCAATGGGCTGATTCATCAATCAATTCATGCTTGGTATTCAAGATTCAATGCCTCAATACTTAAGCATTATGGTTCATTCAATCAATGTTGAGATTGAAGCTCAATGTAAGAGTACTCTACTTAACCTCTCCTTTAGCAATAGGGAATGCAACAACAATTGAATGAGGAATTGGAGAGATTAAAGAAGAGTAATAGAAATACCTCTTTCAATGACTGAAGAAGAATATGTTGCTTGAGTCAAACCTTAGCCATAAAGATTGATAGACCATCATCTTGAATCCAACAATTGATCAAGAGAAGAATAGACTACATAATCCAACACATTAGTTCCAAATATGATCCAAGAATGATGCCTAGATCAAGTCTTCAACTCCAATGAGTAGTATAGATGAGAATCTGTGGAATTTGAAGTGTGTTTGATGAAAATTTCAATGAAATTCTTAAATCCCTATCACACTTGTAGTTCAAGAGAAGATTGGCCTTAAATCTTGAATGCATTGCTTGGTTTCTTCAAAATCTTGAATACTTGAAGTAGAAGAGGGATCCGTGGAGTGATTTAGAGCAAAAGCCCCATGAAATGGAGAAGAATAATATAGAAATTTGATGCCTAAAGCTTGGTGCCCTGTTTTGACTCCATAGCCAATTATCCTTGAAGTTTTGAGTCCAAGATTTTAGTCTCTTGAGTGTTGAGGAAGCTCCAAGAAGCTTGATAGAGTAAAAGCCCTTTGATGTCTTCAAGAATTTTCAAAATATTCCACTGTTGTCATCGAATCTACCATAGCCAAGGTTTGGGAGATCATGAATGATCATGAGAATGTAAAATGGCTTTGAGTAATTGTTGGAAAGCTTGAGTAATCTATGTTGAAGCTTGTGATAGCTTGGCTAGGGGAGTATGTGTTCAGTGCAAACACATCCTCCCTTACTCCAAAATGAGAAGTATGCAAGTCAAGCATCAAGATACTCTATAGAGAGCTTACTCAATGAAGAGTTCACTCTTGTAGGTTATTTGAACCATTAAAAGGCCTGGGAGAAGGAAGAAGCCAAGATCCACCATGAAATCTTGAGGAAAGCTTGAGAGAAAGAAGAGAGAGAAGCTAGCTCCAAAAAGGGTAACCAAGGTTTAACTCCAGTAATCCCTGTTTAGACTCCAATTAGGGTCAAGAACCTTCAAAATGGGCCTCCATTTGTGTTACAACTATATATATCATCTCTCACTTGACTTGGGTCTCACCTATATATACTAACTCTACATCAATATGATTCATTCTTTGGGAGAATGTCTTGTGTATCTCTCTCGTACTCTCTCTCTCTCTCAACATGGTATCAGAGCTATGGATGCATAGCAACAACAAGGAAGATAAGTTGTTTCATTGTTTATACTTGATTGAATTCTTTGCACAAGTGATGATTTGATACATGAGCTCTTGTCGTGCTCTCGAATCCTGTCAAAACAGCTTGTCAATCGGAGTTCTGGATCAAAAGTTATGACAGTTCAGGATTCAAGACAACAATTCTGCTCGAATCTGTGATTCTTTATTTAAAACTGTATTTCTAATTACAGTTTGTTAATCCCCAATTACAGTTTATTAATCGCTCGTCTTCGTTAATGATGTTGATTACGACAAGCAAACATCTTGCTATTTTTAGCGATGTTTTATTATCGTTCACGTTCTTTGCTCGATCGAAATAACACTTTTCTTATATGCGTCATCTCGTCTTGCACGTTACGCCTCTCTATTTCGGGCTTTCTTTTTAGTCACTCAATACTTTTCGTCATTCGTACGTGCATATCCCTATTTTGATTGTCATGCGTCTCAACTACGCTCGTCTTGATCATGGTTTGCAGATTCTGCGATCTCATCTTATTTATATTCTCTCGACATGCAGGCATGGCCAATTGCATAATTGTTAACGGATATCCGTCTGGCCAACGTTCGGTTCCCTTCTTCCAAGGACAAGGCTTTCCTGGGTGGAAAGCAAAGATGATGCTAATTCTTGAAGGTGACGAATTATTTGATATTGTTTTGGGCGACCTGTCTTGCCCAGTTCAACCTATTGATGTGATGAATAACAATTCTGTGATTACTGATGGTCCATTATTTGAACAATGGAAAATTGATCATACTGATTGGATTCGTCGTGACAAAGCGGCTCGTCGTTATATATTGTCTGCACTTTCTGACTCACTTATGTTGGATGTCTTTCATCTGGAAACCTCTCATGCTATTTGGGAATATCTTATCTCAACGTTTGAGAAGAAATCGGTCACCGAAATTTTATATCTCCAAACTTGTTTGAAGAATCTTCAATATAAGGTTGGTACTTCTATGCACTCTCATATCGAGGCTTTTAAAGACATTATCAATCGGCTTGGTGCTGCCGGCGCTCCTGTTGCTAAAAATCAGATTGTTACTCAACTTCTTCATACCATCAAAGATCCTTTATATGACAATATCATCACTATTTTGTCTAACAAGGATGATATTCACTTTGAAAAAGCATGTATATCTCTTATTGAATATTCTCAACGTCATGAGCATCATTTGGAAAAATCTGATGCTGTTTTGGTCACTCGCGAACAAAGGGATTTTGATGCTGCTTTTGTTGCTCACAAGCGTCCTGCTTCACGTTTTCAGCAGGGTGGACGCCCTAATCAAGGTAGTAAATCTTCTCGTCTTGCTTATCCTAACAAACATTGTTCTTATTGTGATAAGAAATGTGATGTGGCTTCTGATTGCTGGGCACGCCAATATGATGAGGAGCATGGAGTTACTACAAAGCAACCTCACTCGTCCAAAAGTTTTCCTCCTTGTGATTATTGTGCACATACAGATCATCCATCTCGTCATTGTTATAAACGCAGATATGATGAAGAACGTTCTCGAGCTTATATTGTTCAACAAACTACAACTGATGATGATCATACTCATCAGGAGCTCAATTTCGTCCATTATGATATCTCTCCAGAAAAGATGATACGACTTGTCAAGTCAAAGGAGTGGGTGATTTATATCTGGGGATTGTTTCATCCACTAGAATATTAAGAGGAGTTCTTCATGTTCCAGATTTGCAAAGAAATCTTCTTTCTGTTGCTCGTCTAGTTGATCTTGGTCTGTTTGTTGGCTTTGATCATAATCAATGTCGTATACAGAAAGACGGGCATACTATAGCAGTGGCTCCTCGAGATCGTAATCTATTTGAGCTATCATTGAACGATACAGTTGCAAATGTTGTTACTGCCCCTGGAGATGCAGATTGCAAATTATGGCATCAACGATTTGCACACTCCGATTTTGCCAAAATTCTTGATCTTCATCGTCATGGTCTTGTGCAAGGTATGGATCTTAAATCTCATCCACGTATGGGAATATGTGAGTACTGTGCACTTGGAAAACACCATTGTTCGCCTTTCCACACTTCTACTTCATCACATTCCTGTGCTCTCTTGGATTTGGTTCATACCGATATTTGCGGTCCTTTTCCTGCCTCAAAGTCTCAATATCGATATTTTATAACTTTCATTGATGATTTCTCACGGTACACACATGTCTATCTTCTTCCACATAAGTCTGAGGCTTTACCTATATTTAAACAATACAAGATAACTGTGGAGCTTCAAACTGGATTCTCTATAAAGACGCTTCGCAGTGACAATGGCGGTGAATATGTATCCAATCTATTTGATGACTTCTGTAAGGATCAAGGTATTCATCATGAGTTTACAGTTCCTTATTCTCCTCAGCAAAATGGTGTTGCTGAGCGCAAAAATCGCACGATTCTTAATGCTATACGTTGCATGCTTATACACTCTGGTTTGTCTCGAAAGTTTTGGACTGAAGCACTTCTAACAGCTATTTTTATCATCTTCCAACTACTGCACCTGCTGGTAAAATTCCTATAACAATTTGGACAGGGAAGACACCTTTGGTCTCTCACTTTCGTACATTTGGCTGCATTGCTTATATTCATGTGCCCAAGGACACTCGACATAAGTTGGATCCTCCAGGTTTGAAAGTAATTTTTCTTGGTTATTCAGATCATTCCAAAGGTTACACATTTTATGATCCTTCTTCTCAAAAGGTTATCATTAGTCATGATGCTATATTTGATGAGAAGACTATGGGTGGCACATGGTCCTCAGATGTTTCAGATGATACATAGTCTTTGCTTAGTGCATTTCCTTACTTGCTTTGTGATTCTACTAATTCTAATGATCATAAACCTCCTTCACCTCCAAAGAAGATTGATGAAAATTTGGAGATCTATGTCGATCTTCCTATTGAGATAGAGCGTGGATTCTATTCTATTGAATATGATGTCTTTGATGATGCTATGTCTGTCCAAGAGGATCCAATATCGTATATGGAAGCTATCAATTCATCTCAAAGGGATCAATGGCAAGAAGCTATGCAAGCTGAGTACGATTCTTTAATCTCCAAAGGTACATGGATTCTTACTGAACTCCCCCCAAATCGTATTCCTATAAAATGTAAATGGGTTTATAAAACCAAGACCAAAGCTGATGGCTCGTTTGATAAGTTCAAAGCACGACTTGTTGCAAAAGGTTACTCACAGATTGCAGGAGTAGATTATCAAGAAACATTTTCTCCCATTGTGCGCTCCACAACTGTTCGTATGATTTTGGCTTTTGCAACACTATTTGATCTAGAAATTCACCAAATGGATGTTAAAACGGCTTTTCTCAATGGAGATCTTGAAGAAGAAATCTATATGGAGCAACCTGAAGGTTTTATGATTGCAGGAAAGGAGCATCTTGTATGCCAGCTTCATCGTGCATTATATGGATTGAAGCAAGCCTCTCGTGCTTGGTATATTAAGATTGATCAGTTCCTCACATCTAAAGGTTTTGTTGCATGTTTTGCTGACCCAAATCTTTACATCAAAAGGGAGGACAAATATTTTATTATTCTTGCTCTATATGTTGATGATACTATTCTTGTGTCAAATAATATTGCTTTCTTGGATGCCATGAAGAAGCTTTTATCAACTGCATTTGAAATGGTGGATCTTGGTGAGATACATTCTTGTTTGGGTATTCAAGTTCAACGACACCGACAACAAGGCATTCTTCTTTTTCTCCAGACAAAGTTTATTAATGATATTGTTAAGAAGTTTGGGTTGACAAATGCGCTCTGCCAACACTCCCATTCTCTCAAGCTCTACCAAGGGTACATCTACAACATGCAATGAAGAATCAGCCATTCATCAACCTTTTGCTAATCTTGTTGGTTGTCTTCAATTTATTGGTTTCAACACAAGACCAGATATTTTATTTGCAGCTAACTTTTTGGGACAGTATCTTTCTTCCCCTTCCACTATTCATTGGAGTGCTGCAAAACGTATTCTTAAGTACCTCAAGGGTACTAAGGAATTTGGTCTTATTTATCGTCGTCGAGAGGATTCTTCTTTATCTTCTTCAACTTCTCTTGACCTTATTGGATATACAGATGCTGATTGGGCAAGTTCACACTTATCCATGCGATCTACAAGGTTTGTAAATGGATGTTTGGTTTCTTGGTCCAGCAAGAAACAACGATGTGTTGCGGTTTCTACAATTGAAGCCGAATATGTTGCTGCATCATTAGCAGCTCGCGAGCTAGTTTGGCTTCGACAACTACTTGCAGATTTGGGACATCCTTCATCATCTAGTACACCTCTTCGATGCGATAACCAAAGTGCTATTAGTCTTACCAAAGACTATATACAACATAGTAAATCAAAGCATATTGCTATTCATTATCATTATGTTCGACATGAAGTCAAGAAAGGTTCCATTATGGTGGAGTATTGTCCCAGTGATCAAATGGTTGCAGACATCTTCACAAAAGATCTTAGTGAAGCTCGCTTTAGCTCATTAAGACATGCACTTGGTATTGTTCCAAGTTCTTGTCTCACTGATTGAGGCCTGTATCATTGTATTCAAGAAAACTTTATAGTAAATCTTTTTTTTTTTTGTATCTAGGTATGTGTAGGGGCTCGGGTTTTTCCCTTGTTCTCCCCAAGGGTTTTTTCACTCGCAGCTAGAGACCTTTGTTTGAGTGGGGATGTTACAACTATATATATCATCTCTCACTTGACTTGGGTCTCACCTATATATACTAACTCTACATCAATATGATTTATTCTTTGGGAGCATGTCTTGTGTATCTCTCTCGTACTCTCTCTCTCTCTCAACAATTTGATCACAACTTGCTATTTTGGCCAAGAACCTCCATCTTCCTCAAGATATCCTTTAATAAACTTCCAAAAATAATCCCGACTTATTGTAGAGAACTCTAACTAGCCATGGTTTGAACTGTACCACCCTATGACCAAATCTTCATACTCTAGTTACCTACTATCTATCTCTATGACTAAATTCTCCATGAAAGTTACTCTTCCCATGGATCAAAGTCCATACTTTGATACCAATTGAAATGAAGGTTGCCTCTTCAATGGAAACTTACACAAAGACTAACAAGAAATGCTAGAAACCATAGCTTGCCATTTCTTAATTCAAGATGTCTTACAACCAAGAATCATAAGAGATGTTGAAGCCATGGAAGCTTGACAATCATTTGATGACAAGTGCTATAATCTCAAGGAAATCACCCCTTACAATGGTGGGGAAGGAAATACCTTCAAGCTCCAAGAAGTGGAGATGTAAAAAATGATTAAAAGATTATTTACATTGGCACCCTCTTGCCTTTTGTAATCCAGCTTAAAATTGGCTAATTCCCTAACTAAGGTAGCATGAAAAATTCTTTATTACACTTTTGAAGAGATTGAGACTTGAGTGTGGTGTTGATGGTGTGGATCATGGAATTGTTATCAGCAGAAGAAGTTTGTGAGATAGGATGCTTTAGGGATAAGATTTCTTGCTTAAGATGTGCATAGTGTTGAAGTTCATCATCCAATTGCATGGCTAGGAGATCCATGCAATGCTCCATAGTTGGCTTGGCAAATCAAAATTTGTATGGGAATAAAACTCGATTGAGATAAACTTGTTTCCATTGAGACAAAGGATGAAGAGACACCTCACCCATGGGAATAAAACTTTGGCATTTGAGCACCAAGTAAGAGAGCATATTCTTGGAAAAATATGGATGAAAAATAGGAAAGTTTGGCAAGAAGTTTTTATGGGGTTTTGATAAAATTTAGAAGACTCAAATAGATTGCGTAGGAACCACCCCTTATAGATAGGCAGCAAGTCAATAGTGACTTGTGTAGACCAAGGAGATCCATGTGGGATGCAATGTTAAGGAGGGTAAGTTTGAAAAGTAGGAGAGTAATTAGCTAAGGTTAGTAAGCCTTAGATTGCAAAGGACTTGACATTTTGGTAAGGGAGTATATCATTCATATGATAACCAAAAAACAAAACGCCCCCTATAAAATTGAGGGAGAGCTTAAGCTCTCTTAAGCTTAAGCATAAGCTTAATTAGTTAATCTTAATTAAGCTCTCTTTTGAGTTAAAATTTTCAAGATGAAGGCACCATGAAGAAAGAAGGGGAAATTCCAATGTGTTGAGAGAGAGAGAGAGTATGAGAGAGATACACAAGACATGCTCCCAAAGAATGATTCATATTGATGTAGAGTTAGTATATATAGGTGAGACCCAAGTCAAGTGAGAGATGATATATATAGTTGTAACATCCCCACTCAAACAAAGGACTCTGGCTGCGAGTGAAAAAACCCTTGCGGAGAACAAGGGAAAAACCCTAGGCCCTACACATACCTACGATACAAAAATGATTTACTATAAAGTTTTCTTGAATACAATGATACATGCCTCAATTAGTGAAACAAGAACTTGGAACAATACCAAGTGCATGTCTTAATGAACTAAAGCGAGCTTCACTAAGAGCTTTTGTGAAGATGTCTGCAACCATTTGATTACTGGGACAATGCTCCACCATAATGGAACCTTTCTTGACTTCATGTCGAACATAATGATAATGAATAGCAATATGCTTTGATTTACTATGTTATATATAGTCTTTGGTAAGACTAATAGCACTTTGGTTATCGCATCGAAGAGGTGTACTAGATGATGAAGGATGTCCCAAATCTGCAAGTAGTTGTCGAAGCCAAACTAGCTCACGAGCTGCTAATGATGCAGCAACATATTCGGCCTCAGTTGTAGAAACTGCAACACATAGTTGTCTCTTGCTGGACCAAGAAACCAAACATCCATTTACAAAAAAACAATTCCCACTCGTAGATCGCATGGATAAGTGTAAACTTGCCCAATCAGCATCTGTATATCCAATAAGGTCAAGAGAAGCTGAAGAAGATAAAGAAGAATCCTCTCGACAACGATAAATAAGACCAAATTCCTTAGTACCCTTGAGGTACTTAAGAATACGTTTTGCAGCACTCCAATGAATAGTGGAAGGGGAAGAAATATACTATCCCAAAAAGCTAGCTACAAATAAAATATCTGATCTTGTGTTTAAAACCAATAAATTGAAGAAAACTAACAAGATTAGCAAAATGTTGATGAATGGCTGATTCTTCATTGCATGTTGTAGATGTACCCTTGGTAGAGCTCGAGAGAATGGGAGTGTTGGCAGAGTGCGCATTTGTCAACCCAAACTTCTTTACAATATCATTAATAAACTTTGTCTGGCGAAGAAGAAGAATGCCTTGTTGTTGGTGTCATTGAACTTGAATACCCAAACAAGAATGTATCTCACCAAGATCCACCATTTCAAATGCAGTCGATAAAAGCTTCTTCATAGCATCCAAGAAAGCAATATTATTTGACACAAGAATAGTATCATCAACATATAGAGCAAGAATAATAAAAAATTTGTCCTCCCTTTTGATGTAAAGATTTGGGTTAGCAAAACATGCAACAAAACCTTTAGATGTGAGGAACTGATCAATCTTAATATACCAAGCACGAGAGGCTTGCTTCAATCCATATAATGCACGATGAAGCTGGCATACAAGATGCTCCTTTCCTGCAATCATAAAACCTTTAGGTTGCTCCATATAGATTTCTTCTTCAAGATCTCCATTGAGAAAAGCAGTTTTAACATCCATTTGGTGAATTTCCAGATCAAATAGTGTTGCAAAAGCCAAAATCATACGAACAGTTGTGGAGCGCACAATGGGAGAAAATGTTTCTTGATAATCTACTCCTGCAATCTGTGAGTAACCTTTTGCAACAAGTCGTTCTTTGAACTTATCAAACGAGCCATCAGCTTTGGTCTTGGTTTTATAAACCCATTTACATTTGATAGGAACACGATTTGGGGGGAGTTCAGTAAGAATCCATGTACCTTTGGAGATTAAAGAATCGTACTCAGCTTTCATAGCTTCTTGCCATTGATCCCTTTGAGACGAATTAATAGCTTCCATATACAATATTGGATCCTCTTGGACAGTAGCATCATCAAAGACATCATATTCAATAGAATAGAATCCATGCTCTATCTCAATAGGAAGATCGATATATATCTCCAAATTTTCATCAATCTTCTTTGGAGGTGAAGGAGGTTTATGATCATCAGAATTAGTAGACTCACAAAGCAAGTAAGGAAATGTGTTAGCTATATATAGTCTATCTATATATAGCGCCCCAGGTCCCCTCTATATATTCCTATCATGTGTGCTCAGTTGACGCACTTTTGGGATTCCACTTTCGGTGTCTCGTGTCTCTCTTCTCCTCTCTCTTCCTCCATTCCTCGTCTCCTTCGCGCATTGTTCAACATGGTATTAGAGCAGGCACATGTCAGTAGCTGAGAGTATCTTGCCTTGTTGTACCTTGCCGTCGGCCATGGTAACCTAGCCCCCTGTCTCTCCCATTATGTTCGTCGCCAAGAGGCTCCTCTGCCTCCACCATCACCAGCATAAGGCAACAATGCCCGGTCGGGCCCCCGCTCCCTCTGCAACGACCTTGCCCCCTCCCCGTAGCAGCCTGACCGTTGCTGCCAGACATCCAGCCTCTGCGAAACGAGGCTTGCATGCAAAAATGCAAACCCGATAGGGTTGTCCTCCCGACGCAGCAGAGGAGAGGAAAGAAGATTTCCTACTGCGGCTGAGACATATCATGGGAGCCTAACTCCGCTCAGTCGGGAGCAGCTGACTACAGCACAGCTATGCGTCTAGGGATTTATATGAAAAGGGGGGTGCTTCCTTCCCAAACAGAACGGGGCCATCCCCCAAGCCCATCACAGACTATATATAGCGCCCCAGGTCCCTTCTATATATTCCTATCATGTGTGCTCAGTTGACGCACTTCTGGGGTTCCACTTTCAGTGTCTCGTGTCTCTCTTCTCCTCTCTCTTCATCAGTTCCTCGTCTCCTTCATGCATTGTTCAACAAAATGCACTAAGCAAAGACTGTGTATCATCTGAAACATTTGACGACCATGTGCCACCCATAGTCTTCTCATCAAATATAACATCACGACTAATGATAACCTTTTGAGTAGAAGGATCATAAAATTTGTAACCTTTGGAATGATCTGAATAACCAAGAAAAATAACCTTTAAACCTGGAGGATCCACTTATGTCGAGTGTCCTTGGGCATATGAATATAAGCAATGCAGCCAAATGTGCAAAAGTGAGAGACTGAAGGTGTCTTCCTTGTCTAGATTGTTATAGGAATTTTACCAGCAGGTGTAGTAGTTGGAAGATGATTTTGAATAAAAAAGGCTGTTAGAAGTGCTTCAGTCCAAAACTTTTGAGACAAACCAGAGTGTATAAGCATGCAATGTATAGCATTAAGAATAGTGCGATTTTTGCGCTCAACAACACCATTTTGCTAGGAGAATAAGGAATTGTAAACTCATGATGAATACCTTGATCCTTACAGAAGTCATCAAATAGATTGGATACATATTCACCACCATTGTCACTGCGAAGCGTCTTTATAGAGAATCCAATTTGAAGCTCCGCACTTATCTTGTATTGTTTAAATATAGATAAAGCCTCAGACTTATGTCGAAGAAGATAGACATGTGTGTATCGTGAGAAATCATCAATGAAAGCTATAAAATATTGATATTGAGACTTTGAGGCAGGAAAAGGACCGCAAATATCGGTATGAACCAAATCCAAGAGAGCACAGGAATGTGATGAAGTAGAAGTGTGGAAAGGAAAACGATGGTGTTTTCCAAGTGCACAGTACTCACATATTCCCATACGTGGATGAGATTTAAGATCCATACCTTGCACAAGACCATGACGATAAAGATCAAGAATTTTGGCAAAATTGGTGTGCAAATCGTTGATGCCATAATTTGCAATCTACTTCTCCAGGGACAGTAACAACACTTGTAACTGTATCGTTCAATGATAGCTCAAATAGATTACCATGTCGAGGAGCCACTGCTATAGTATGTCCATCTTTCTCTATACGACATTGATTATGATCAAAGCCAACAAACAAACCAAGATCAACTACACGAGCAACAGAAATAAGATTTCTTTGCAAATCTGGAACATGAAGAACTCCTCTTAATATTCTAGTGGATGAAACAGTCCCCAGATATAAATCACCCACTCCTTTGACTTGACAAGTCATATCATCTGCAAGGTAAACAAACTTCGTGACAGGAAGAGAATGATAATTGTGAAGCCGCTGCGATTGGTATGTCATGTTTCGAGTGGCACCTAAATCAACAATGAATAAAGAACCATCATGAACATGGAGTACCTTTTCTGGAGAGATATCATGATGGACGAAATTGAGCTCTTGATGATTATGATCATCATCAGTTATAGTTTGTTGAACAATATTAGCTTGAGAATGTTCTTCATCATATCTACGTTTATAACAACGACGAGATGGATGATCTATATGTGCACAATAATCACAAGGAGGAAAACTTTTGGACGAGTGAGGTTGCTTTGTAGTAACTCTATGCTCCTCATCATATTGATGTGCCCAGCAAAATCAGAAGCCACATGGCCTTTCTTATCACAATAAGAACAATGTTTGTTAGGATAAGCAAGAAGAGAAGATTTACTACCTTGATTAGGGCGTCCACCCTGCTGAAAACGTAAAGCGGGACGTTTGCGAGCAACAAAAGCAGCATCAAAATCCCTTTGTTCGCGAGTGACCAAAACAGCATTAGATTTTTCCAAATGATGCTCATGACGCTGAGAATATTCAATAAGAGATATACATGCTTTTTCAAAGTGGATATCATCCTTGTTAGACAAAATAGTGATGATATTGTCATATAAAGGATCTTTGATGGTATGAAGAAGTTGAGTAACAATTTGATTTTTAGCAACAGGAGCACCGGCAGCACCAAGCTGATTGATAATGTTTTTAAAAGCCTCGATATGAGAGTGCATAGAAGTACCAACCTTATATTGAAGATTCTTCAAACAAGTTTGGAGATATAAAATTTCGGTGACCGATTTCTTCTCAAACGTTGAGATAAGATATTCCCAAACAGAATGAGAGGTTTCCAGATGAAAAACATCCATCATAAGTGAGTTAGGAAGTGCAGACAATATAAAATGACGAGCCGCTTTGTCATGACAAATCCAATTAGTACGATCAATTTTCCATTGTTCAAATAATGGGCCATCAGTAATCATAGAATTGTTATTCATCACATCAATAGGTTGAACTGGGCAAGACAGGTCACCCAAAACAATATCAAATAATTTGTCACCTTCAAGAATTAGCATCATCTTTGCTTTCCACCCAGGAAAGCCTTGTCCTTGGAAGAAGGGAACTGAACGTTGGCTAGACGGATATCCATTAAGAATTACGCAATTGGCCATGCCTGTATGTCAAGAGAAAACAAATAAGATGAGATCACAGAATCTGGAAACCATGATCAAGACGAGCGTAGTTGAGACACATGACAATCAAAATAGGGAGATGCACGTAAGAACAACGAAAAGTATTGAGTGACTAAAAAGAAAGCCCGAAATAGAGAGATGTAACGTGCAAGACGAGATGATGCGTATAAGAAAAATGTTATTTCGGTTGAACAAAGGACCTGAACAAGAATAAAACATCGCTAAAAATAGCAAGATGTTTGCTTGTCGTAATCAATGTCATTAACAAAGACAAGCGATTAATGAAATGTAATTGGGGATTAATGAACTTAATTAGAATTATAGTTTTCAATAAAGAATCACAGATTCAAGCAGAATTGTTGTCTTGAATCCTGAACTCTCATAACTTTTGATCCAAAACTCCGATTGGCAAGCGATTTTGACAAGATTCGAGAGCACAACAAGAGCTACGCGCCACCTATGAAATTAACTAATACTTCTAATTTGAACAAGTTCATGTACAAATCATCACTTGTGCAAAGAATTCAATCAAGTATAAACAATGAAACACCTTATCTTCCTTGTTGTTGCTACGCATCCATAGCTCTGATACCATGTTGAGAGAGAGAGAGAGTACAAGAGAGATACACAAGACATGCTCCCAAAGAATCATATTGATGTAGAGTTAGTATATATAGGTGAGACCCAAGTCAAGTGAGAGATGATGTATATATTTGTAACACAATGTTGGTGAAAATTGAGCAATTTTGAGGCATGGATAGGGGGTTTGGGGTTTTGAGATGCCAAGAATCCAACCATGGAGTTTGTTTGGGGCCTGAGACATGGATTGTAGAGCTCGATTGCATCAAATATCTCCCCTTTGTTCAAGAGGGTAGGCAATTGGAAGCCCCAAAGGTAGGCTAGTTGGGCTGCTATGATACCACTGTTGCATAGATCAAATGCGAGATATGCACACATAGTGAAAGACTAAAGCTCTCCCTCCCTCTCACTCTTTTCTCATAAATTGAATGGCACCGTACTTAAGCAAAAATTAGACTAAAGAAGAAAGAAAGTAAAGTAAAATAGAATGAAGTGACACACTATTGGGTACAAATTTTCCCCATACATGAAGTGGTTTGCTTCTCCATGTATGTGTTTATAATATTTTATTAAATCTTGGTTTGCCTAAAATAGACCCTTTATATCACTCTTTTGGTAAAATAGTTTGAGTTTACTAAATCAAAGGTTGGTAATAGTTGCATATTTATTTAGCATTGAGAGCCCTCCATTATTTATCAAATATTTTCATAAAATATCTAATAAATTTATCATATTAATAAATAATTACAAATGGTTGTCTATATGCCTTAGGCTAACCGACGGTGCTGTTGGGGGTAAAAGCACCTCTGCCTAGCCATCCGTATATTACTACACTCACAGTCACCGCCACTGCACACTGCAGGTGGTGGGCACTCGTCAACATCACTTTATTCTTTATTCTTTTAGTGATAGTTTGAATAAAGGAAGGACCGGTCACACATTGTGATTGTTGGAGTTCCCATTTCTTGTCTCTCTCTTTCTTGCTCTTGCTCTCCTGCCATAGCTCTCAAGTCCAATCCATCTCTCCCTTTCAATTGGTATCATGGCTCGGCTTCCCGACTCTTGAGCTTGGTTCGTGGTATTCTCAGCTTCCCATCGGCTCCCTACTCACATTGGGTCTCCTTCCTGGTAGCCATATCTGACTCCTTCAAGCTCTCGTCACTCCCCGGCTCCCCGAGCACCTTCCCGGCATTGTTGGGCACCTTCAGGGCATTACATCAGAGGTATTTGATTATTTTCTTCAGGGTTTACTTTAGTTATCTGGTCACACAGGTTGTTAAAAATTTGGGGCAACCACCATTGAAGCTCCATTGCCTCATATCTTCATTGCTCCTGCTCAAGAACCCTTCAGGCTTGGTGTGTACCCCCTTGGGCACCTACTTGAGTCCCTACTCCACCCCAATTGTGCCACGTGGGATGCAGGCCCCCCAAGACAGCAACACATTGTTTGCGCCTATTTCAGGCTGATCCACATCTGCTTCACACCAGTCCTCCTCAAGCTCCAGGCCATTGGGCACTTCCACAGGCTTCATCTGAGGCATTTGCACATGCTTTAATGCTTGGTATTGAAGGCTGAGCATTGACGTTGCTTCTGGGCTGATTTAGCACTATTTTGGGACTGTCATAACAGTCCACAACAATTTATAACAGTGCTATAGTGACATTTGACGCTTATGCTTGCTCAGCATTTTCATTTGTTGCCCGGTTGGTCCCATATGATGCCTATATGTTAAGGGAATGTATGCCAATTGTTTGGAAACCATTTGGCACTGATTTGGGACTGAAACTTCTCAGTTTTTGATAGTCATTTCATGCTGTAATAAAAGCGGGCTGAAGCTATTCTACATGCTTTGGGTTATGCCTAAAGGTTCCGGCCTATGTCTTGGATATATGCCATGAAGTATTGATCTTTGGGGTACAAATTCGAGCTTGGATTTCATTCTAGATGCTTTTGGAAGAGCTTTGACATTATGCACTCATTGACATGGTTCATGCTTGACAGTGGTATATGCTTTGACAGTGATGCTCCTTGGGTTTATGCATACCCATTGCCTACGGCTTGATGCTCATGTCACGGTTGATTACTCTATGCATACATTGAGCTTGAGTGCTCATTGAAGCTCCTCCACCTTGGATGCATTTTGGATTATCTGGAGTAGTCTTGGATGTTACTTGGCTTGTCAGATTTTGGATTGGGATGTATTTGATGTCCTACATGCTTATGGATACTACATACGGATGCTCTACCGCCTACATGTTCGGGATGTACTATTGATGAATTGTCTTGGACTTATGTCATTGGCACTGTGTCTTGCCTTGGTTTGAGCTCTTGAGCTCATACATATGGCTTTTGTGCCAATGGGAGTATTCTTGAATGCTTATCAGACATTGAGCAAGCGGTACTTTTATGCATTGAGTAGTTACATGCTATTGAGCAGTTACAGACACTTGAGACCTTGGGATTTCTTACTCTTTGGGATAATACATTATATGGCTTGGTTCACTGTATGCTTATGAGCTAAGTCTCAGTTTTGGATCTGTATCTTTGTGAACTGACACCTAATTTTGTCAAGTTTTGGTAGTGGCAGGAACACTTTGCCCTGTTGACTAGGGGGTGTACCTACTCACTGGCAGATGTTTGTATGACATACTTGGGTGTTGGATTCATGCTTATCAACTGTCATATGCTTATGCTATGCCTACATGATGCCGGCTTTGTTCTTGGCAATATCTGATTGCCTTGGGATCCGATGTTGGCACTGTTAGCTCTCTTTTATTGAAAAAAAAATTATTATAGTAGGTATATATGTATGGACTCACATGGATTTTTCATGCTCATACACTCTGAAATGATGTACTTTCACTAGTACTTGGTGGGCAGCAGCTTTGGTTTCACTTTACTTGCCATTTTTCCTCAATTTTGGTGATTTTTTTGTCATTTTCTACAGTAAACAGTAAGCAGTTTTAAATTTTCTACAGTCTTCCAGCCTACATTATGGCAAGTTCGACTGATCATGCTATTTTCAACATCACTAAGCTTTATGTATGAATTACTCTTATTGAAAGAGCCAGATTTGGCAGGTGTTGGTGCAGAAATCACAGATCAAACCTTTGAGGTTGAGAAGGCATTTGCCTGCAATTATGCGTGATGAGGAATGGCTTGAGCTTGATGAGTTATGCAAGTCCACTATTGTCTTATCTCTCACAGAACAGGTTCATTACAATGTCTTTGAGGAAGAACAGAGTGCATGGTAGTTGTGGGATAAGATCAAGAATCTCTATGACAAGAAAAGTCCGGCGAGTCAAATGTATTGGCTAAAGCAGCTTATGGATTTGGGCATGAAGGAGAATGTGACTATGTCTGCTCACTTGAGCCAGTTCCATGCTATACTCAAGAACTTGACTTCGCAGGACATCACTTTTGTAGAGGATGTCACTCCTCTTTTCTTGCTTGGTACTCTTAATGAGTCATGGGATGTATTCCGCACTGCATTATATGCCTCTACTACTACCTTGAAATTATCTAATGTTGAGAGTGCTCTTCTGCAGGAAGAGGTTAACCGCAAAAACTTGGATGCCTCTTGTGTGTCGCATGCTATAACACTTAGAGGCAGGAATGATATATATGGAAAGCATGGCAGTGGCAGTGGCCGTGGACGGGATTCTCAGAAATCTCAGTTCAAGTCTCGTGGGAAGTCACATAGCAAATCCCGTGGCAGGAATGCAGATGTTACTTGTCACCATTGTGGAAAAAAGGACCATATTAGGCCACAATGCCATGAACTGTGCAATGAAAGGCACAAAGATAAGGGAAAAGACAAAGTTTAGGATAAGTCTTCTAATCGCAGCATAGTGCCTACAAAGTCCAGTGTTAAAATTGAAGAGATCAATGTTATGCAGCTTGAGGATATTGATGATGATGATTATATCCTAGCAGCTTCTTCTAGTGCTTCGCAGATGACAGAGATACACTCTATGTATGCATAGTGTTGGCTCTTGGACTCCGGTGCATCCTTTCATGTGACACCTTGCCGAGAGTGGTTTCATTCATACCATACTATTCTGGGTTCTGTGCACTTGGGTGATGACAGCTCTCTTGATATTGTGGGCATTGGTGATGTTAGGCTGCAGTTTCCTTCTGGCAGCAGTTTTGTTATGCAGGATGTACATCAAGTATCTGCTTTGACACGAAGAAGTCTTATGTCAGCTGGACAGCTTGATGATGCAGGATATCATGTATGTTTTGGAGACTCTACATTGAAGATCACTCGTGGCAGAACCTTGTGATTGTGAGAGATACCAAGGCTAGCAACCTCTAACCCTCAATTGTATCAACTTCTTCCCTTTATCATGTTTTGTCTTTGGGTTCTATCCCACATGTATCTCTTTGGCATGCCCGTTTGGGCCATATGTGTTTGAAGGGAATGAAAATGCTTACTAGTTTGCATTACTTACCGCCCCTTGATTATGCATGTTTTAATTCATGTGAGCACTGTCTTTATGGCAGGCAGACTAGGTCTACGCATAAGAAGTTTGGTAGGCCACGCATGAGTGAGCCCTTGGCATTGTTACCTTTGGATGTCTTTGGACCCATGCCTTGTCAGTCTATGGGTGGTGCAAAGTATTTTGTTACGTTCAAAGATGATTTTTCACGGAAAGTTTGGGCTTATCCCATTAAGTTGAAATCCGATGTCTTGGATGTGTTTTAGAGATGGCTTGCATTGGTTGAGAACTAGTCTGGGTATAGGCTAAAATGCCTAAGGATAGATAATGGGGGTGAGTATGTCTCACATGCTTTTGAGAAGTTATGTGATGAGAGGGGTATTAAGCGTCAGTTGACCGTCCCCTACATCCCCCCCTAAAATGGTTTGGTTGAGTGGATTAATTGAACCATCCAGGAGTGTGTACATAGTATGCTTAGCCATGCAAGCCTACCATAGAGCTTTTGGGCTGAGACAGTTAGTACAACATTGCACGTCATAAACCGATCACCTTCTAGTGGTTTGGATTTTCAGGTTGCAGAGGAGGTATGGACTGGAAAACCTCCCTCTTATGCACATCTCCATGTCTTTGGATGTGAGGCATTTTGCCATGTGCCCGGGGACAAGAGAAGTAAGATGGATCCCAAGAGTGTCAAATGCATCTTCCTTGGTTATGGGGATGTAGGTGAGATGGGTTATCATCTCTGGGATCTACAGGCGTGGAAAGTCATCGGCAGTCATGATGTAGTCTTCCATGAAGACAAGATGCATGGGCAGCCTGAGAGAGTTATTGAGATCCGTAGGGTCATATTTAAGGAGGATTCGAGAGCTCCTGCATAGCCAGTTGGATAGTCTATAGTTGTAGTAGATTCTCATGGTCAGGGTGTTGGACAGGTAGCTGGGTAGGCAACAGAGCCTTCCGTGAGACGGTCTACTAGAGACAGATGTCCACCTGATAGATTTCAGCCCTTGATGAATTATATCTTAGTTACAGATGCATGAGAGCCTTTCACTTATGATGAGGCTATACGCAGGGGTGACAGTCACTCCTGGGAGAGGACTATGCAATCTAAGATAGACTCCCTACATAAGAATGACACTTGAGATTTGGTTTCCTTGCCTACGGGCAAGAAGGCTTTGCTATGCAAGTGGGTGTATAAGCTGAAAAGTACTCCTAGACACCCCAAGCTGACATACATGGATAGATTGGTAACAAAGGGTTTTAAGGAGGAGCATGGTGTAGACTTTGATGAGGTCTTTTCTCTTGTGTTTAAGATGACCACCCTACCCTTAGTCTTGTCTTTGGTTGCTCAGCTTGACTTAGATTTATACCAGATGGATGTCAAGACGGCTTTCTTACATGGGGACTTGCATGATGAGATTTATATGGAGTAGCCTAAGGGCTTTGCAGAACTTGGTAGGGAGCACCTAGTGTGCAAATTGAAGAAAAGTCTTTATGGCTTGAAACAGGTACCTAGGGAGTGGTATCATAAGTTTGATGCCTTTATGCAGTCACAGGGCTACAACAGGAGTGCTATGGATCCATGTCTTTACATGAAGAAAGCCCGTGATGGTTCTTTATTGATTTTGGTACTCTATGTGGATGATATGTTGATAGCACAGAAAGCTCATGATAAGCTAGATGCTCTTAAGGCTTAGCTCAAGAAGAGCTTTGAGATGAAAGATCTGGGACTGGCTTCTCACATACTTGGTATGCGTATTAGACGTGACAGGAATCAGGGACTCCTCTACTTGTCACAGAGGGAGTACATTCATAAAGTCCTTGAGCGCTTCCGCATGCAGGACGTAAAGCCTATTGGCTGTCTATTGCCTTCTTATGTGAAGGTATCACAAGCTGATTGTTCACAGACAGATGAGCAAAGGGCCAAGATGGCCAAGATTCCCTATGCATCCGCAGTGGACAGTCTTATGTATGCCATGATAGCCCCTCGTCCAGATATTGCCTTTGCAGTTGGTGTTGTGGCACGCTATATGGCTACACCTGGCAAGAAGCATTGGGATGCCGTGAAGGGTATCATGAGGTACCTGAAGGGCACTGCAGATATGTGCATATGCTATGGCAGCCAGGATACAGAAGTCGTGGGGTACACTGACTCTAATTATGCAAGACATGCAGATAGTAGGAAGTCCACTTCCGGCTATGTATTCACATATGCTGGAGGTGCTGTTTCTTGGATGTCCAAGGTGCAGAAATGCAATGTCCTTTCTACTACAAAGATCGAGTATGTTGCAGCCACTGAGGCTTGCAAGGAGGCCATTTGGTTGGGTCGGTTGGTTGCTGTCCTTGGTATTGATGCTATCCCTACACTGCATTTGGATTCTATGAGTGCTATTCAGTTAGCCAAGAATCCGTGGTCTTCCATGCGAAGAGGAAACACATTGAGTTGAGGTATCACTTCATACGTGGGGATGTTGAGGACAAGTCTATTGATCTTGTCAAGATCTTGACTGACTAGAATCCTGCAAATCTGCTCACAAAAAGCCTCTATAGAGCGCTTTGCCTTCCTCAGGAGGTTGATGGGAGTGGGATGAGATGACGTCTTTCCTCATCCTCTTGTACATGTGTACATGTTGTACTATCTTTTTTTCTTTTTCTTTTCACTCCTCAGTAGGGTAGATTTTCCTTTAAGTGGGAGGTTGTTGAGGGTAAAGGCGCCTCTGCCTAGCCGCCCGTGTATTACTACACTAACAGTGACCGCCACTGCACAATGTAGGTGGCGAGCGCCCGTCACCATCACTTTATTCTTTATTCTTTTAGTGATAGTTTGAATAAAGGAAGGCCCGGTCACACATTGTGACTGTTGGAGTTCCCATTTCTTATCTCTCTCTTTCTTGATCTTGCTCTCCCACCATGGCTCTCGAGTCCAAGCTTCGATCCGTCTCTCCCTTTCAGGTGCATCTTGTTAAATAAATACTAAATAAGAAAGTATTCTCTCCAAATTAAATTGTACGTGCTGTGCATATGTGATTTTTCATATATGCTCTACACATCAAATGCCAAATACCTAGCCATAATAAATCATAAATAATCAAATTTCCAAATTTAAAGATCAAAAGCACGTAGATGCCAACACTTATGATGTGGATATTGTGGCATCACCCAAATATAGATTCACCCATGTTCACACCTTTGAGTCTCATGCTTGGAAAGGATAGAAATCCCATCAGCCTTTTGCCTAAAAGAAAAATTTTCTACTCTTCATAATGTGCCATATGCAAAGAAGAACTATTTAAGATGCTCATCCCTTCAATGTGCACACAGGGGAGAACCATTTAAGGCACTTATCCCCTTAGGTAAGTACCTCATTGCAACAAGAGTTGTCTAAAAGTGATGAGTTGGATGAATGCTTTAACTTGGTTGAATCTTGAGGAAGAGGCAAAGATGCACGTGACACTTTAGGGGAGAAGAATGCTTATGCACCATCAAAGTCATGCAATCATGTTTCAAAGAGTGGATAATCTCAAAAATATAAGGCACCCCATTTAAGAGTGTCAAGCTTCGATTCAAATGAATTGACTCAAGTGGAATTGAGAGTAAGAGGGTTGTTGAACATGCTCTCAAAGGAAAATGCTAAATCACATCCCCGCACTAAGCTAGAAGAGCACCTGGAGATAGATAGGAGAAAGGAGGTATCCTATATCTTTTAATGATATTTAACTATGTTTCAACATAAAACATACATTGGGGCACCTAGCTGGATTGAGCAGATAGTGTTATAGTGCTTGCCATAGTTACAGTGGTTGCCACTTTAAGGAAGTGGAACCATACCAATGGCTAGTTCTAATGAATTTTAGTAGGGTTGCTAAAAGTGTCACTAAATGCCTCATTATGCACATTGCTATATAATGATGTGCATATTGGGGCTTATAGCAATGATTTTAGTAATGGTGTGCAAAAATAATGATGCTTTGTGACATAAATAGTGATGGTATACTATGGAAAAAAAGTGTCAAAAGTAGAGTGCCACATTTTTGTGTTGAGACAAGCATGAAGAGGGAAAGAAAGAGGAAGGGAGCTCAAACAAAAGCTAGGGGGGAGAGAGAGAGAGAGAGAGAGAGAGAGAGAGAGAGAGAGGGCCACCATTCATACAAAAGGAGGAGATGATTGTGAAGAAGAAGAAGGAATAGAGAAGGAGTGAACCTAAAAGAAGAAGGAGAAGAAGATTGTGAAGGGATTCTTCTTCAAGCATTGAGGTAAGTGCATTATATGTTCTCTCTTCTCCCATGGAATAGGTTGCTCTACCTGAAAAAGCTTCAACAAGCTCATCAACAATTGTCCCTAATCCAACATTTCTAATAGTGACTTTATTGACAGGCTGTAAATCTTGAATGAATTGCAAAGATCCATTCTTCTTAGGCACGGTAAACCATCGGTTGGAATATGGAGCTGAAGATGGCTCCAATATTCGCATTTTTATCTTTTCATTTAGAAGTTCCAATAACTTAGGCAAATGAGCCTTTGATATCAAAATTGGTTTAAGATTCCAAGGAACGTGTGGGACCGTAAAATCACCATGTGCCACAATGCTTGGATCCACACAACCAATTTCATGTGGCTGAAATGAAAAAGCTTTGCCATGATTCTTTAACATTTGCATAAAGATTTGCTTTTCAACCGGCAAGAGGAAAGAGTCTTCACCAATTTTCAGCTTTTGTAGATTTTCTGTTGTAAATTGGTGACCAATATCTTTAGGATCACAAAGGCTTGGATATTTGGATACCCTTTCTACCAATCCTTCGCTTTGAGGTGGTAGAGGAGTAGCCACCGGCTTGACCTTTTTATCAATTGTTTTATACTTTGTTTCTACTCTTACTTCATCCTTGTTTGGTTGTCCAAAAGCTTCATAATCTGCAAATTCTTGAATTATGACATACATATCCAATGTACACACCTGTATGGACTGATTTTCAGCTTGATTTTCTGCATGAACAGCTATATAAATTTCAACCATTGTATCATTATAATTCAGCCATAAAATAGCCTTGAAATTTCTTCATCTTTAAGTAAAACATCAATTTACTTCAGCTCTTGTTCCATATGACACAAATACTTTCTTTCAGACCTGTTCATGGCTGAAAACTGTTTATAACAGCCCATACTATTGGCTGTAAAAGTCTGCAAGTCAGCTACTGGCCTTGCCTCATTTATATATGGAGGCAATTTTTTATGACATGATGCACTGCCATAGGCTCCACTACCCAAAAACCCTTAAATTCTTGGGCATTAGGAGGAATAGGATAATCTCTCAATCGATCCCTATTTCGGTGGTGATTTACATAGATGGTCAGGAATTGGATAGCTTTGTCATTATCCTTACTTCTTATCCGAGCATATGATGATCCGTCATCAAGGGCCTTTGTCTCTAAACGAGACTCGGAAATAAATGGTTGTCCAAGAATGATAGGATAGCTGCAGGAATCTTGAACAAAGAAATGAAATTCATCTTTTACATTACCAATAGTTACTTATACATAAGGACATGCTGCATAAAGATCGCCAGAAGAGTTATTGGCTGCCTTCATGCGCCATCCTAGGTCCACATCAATGGGCCATCTGCCATTCTCGTAGAGACTTCTTGACATGACATTAATCTTCGAGCCATGGTCTATAAGGGCAATACATGGAGTCTCTTTTTCTCCGATCTTAACAACGGTTTCAGTAGTCACCCTTGCCCAATGGGTACGGGAGTAGTGACTACTAGGAATAAAGTGAGCATGACTTTCTTCTTGCATATTATGAAGATGAGCTTCTTTCTTCAGCATGGACTGCACTTTAGATTGAGAAGTTTCCACCATAATGACTTCTTCAGTTTCTGCTTCATAAATGTCTTCATGTTTGGCTTCTATGGTTGCAATCAATTCTTTGATTGCCCCCAATCGAATCCCTTGAGTTTTCAGCTTCTCTTCATCCTGCAAATACACATGAAGTGCTTGCAAAAAAGCATGCACAGATTCTTCAGTTTCCTCACCAACATATTGTCTTTTTCGTTTAATTACATCAATTATTACATCATGAAATCCTCGTTTTGCAATTCCGAGAATTTTATCTAATGTAAATTCAATTCTACTTCCAAGAATCCTTTCTTCTAGGATCTGTTTAAGATCTGTTGCGGTCTCTATGTCTGACTGCAACTTGTAATTGGGATGTTTGCTTTTTCTTTTTCCTTTTGTCTTCTTTCACTACAAGATATAGACCTTATACCGACGTTTAAAGCGACGAAAATACAAACAACAAAATTTGCCCCTGTCGTTGCAAAAAGTGTCGTTATTGACGATGCCATAGAAACGTCGCTATTGGCGTCGCTATATGCGTCGCATATAGCGATGCAAATAGCGATGCATATAGCGACGCAACCACTAAATTTGTGACGTACATAGCAAGGACAATAGCGACGCGAGTAGTAAATTTGCGACGCATAAAAAGCGCTTGCAAACAAAAAGAATGTATACTGAAATCATAAAACTGATACATGAAATAAATACATGATCGCATAAAATGCAATTGGTACAATCATGAAAGGATATAACTAATACATAGAAAATGTCTACATAGATCAGGCGACTGAAAACTAAAGGTGTGTGAGCTCCAAGGATCCAAGGGCGAGCTATAAATCCTCGTCCCCCGAAAGCTCGTCCCGCCACAAAGGAGCATCAAATGGATTCTGCAGAAAAAGAAACAACATATCAATCCACCATACAATAATGCATTCAAACATCACATGGTAACTACGGACAAGAAAGATGAGTGACTTACAGGGCCGCCGCATCTATACAATCGGTCGATCAATGCATTGAGACCATGCCTCTCTGCATATCGAGTCTAAAGGCCTTGCGGATCGCGATTTGTAATGGAGTGCTGCAAAGAAAACAAAATGCTAACTGTTAGAAACATGATTGTCATTACAAAGAATATTTCAAAAAAACAAACAAGCAAAACAAAAGAGAAACTTACAAAGTCCTCCAAATATGTCCTTTGGCCGCCACTCCCAAGATGATGGACCACTCTGGCCTCGAGTCGTGCCCTTGCCACCTCTCGCTGCTGACTCCAACGTCATGGAAAATCTGTAGCCTCCTCCCTCAGTCAGCGCTAGTCGTCTGCATCTAACCACTCGGGCTTTGCAGCCCCACTCTTGATTGCCTTGTGTGCGTCGGATCGTCTATGTGACATGTATGCATGCATGCAATCCATCATCCAGCCCATAGAGAATCTATCTACTGCGGCTGGCACCGGAAACTCCTTGTGCAAGGATGTTACTATGTAGTCCTTGCTCCCCTCCGGTATGTTCTTCTAATGATCTAGGACGTTGTGCCGAAAAACTTGTTGGCACAACTCTCTCATGTGAGCCATCACCCTCCTCCCCTCATCATTCATGATGATGGCTCCTGACCTACTATCAACCAAGTATCCATAACCCCTAGGAGTCTGCCTAAGATCGGTCCTCTCCCATCTCCATCCACGCCCTTGGTCATATCCAGGAGACCCCTCTACATCCGGTGTACCGACGGGGGTAACCTCTCTCGGAGTGGCACTCAAAGGGGTGCCACCAAAGGGGGTGCCACCAAAAGGGGTGCCACCTGTTGATAGCTGCGCAAAAGCCGGAGTAGACGTCCCTACAGGTGTGACAAATCCTGGAGGTGACGCAGCTCCAGCTGAACGACGAGACAGAGACACCACATCTGTGTCTCCACAGCAATACCCCCTGATCCCGATGCAATCCCTCCTCTGGCCCAAGTCGTGAGCATCGAGATCATCTGCTCGAAGCTCAAGCATCTGATCGCGCTGAAGCAGATCTAGCAGAGCGCCCTGACGAAGAATGAGATAGCTCCTGGTCTGCCATCTCTCTGAATCTTGCGAGCTGGTCTAGAGACATGTGTGCCATTATGTCCTGAAAATCCTCATCGCTCATCCCTCGACTCATCCTGAAAATGTCACCTGCACAGATAAAAAATGGTGTTAGAATAATCAATTTAAACTATACAAAGCACAGTAATATAAATCATTTTTGAAAAATCCCTCTTGAAATGCATATCTTATGTACCTTTATGGAAGATTTAAACAATGAATTGAGTAATACAATTCTCCAAGAATGAAGTATTCTATGGTCCCATGTTAATCTCCTGACACAACTCTGCATACACTGGAAGGTCGATAGACATGTCACCACAAAAGAACGAGTCTACCTCGTTCTCAAAAAATTCTTGGACTACTGTATTTCCATCATTGTTAGCCGATGCGGGCTCCAAGCTTGCGGTGGCCTCCACCCCTTGTAATATCAACCCCTCTATTTGCATATTATCTTCATCTATGCCCGGAACATCGCTTTGATCATATACTCTCGCACTTCGAGGAGTTGAAGATATAACATACCACCATCGAGGTTGTTGGGGATTTGGATAGAAGATTACCTGTTCACAAACACGTACAAAGCGAGTTCAAACCATTGTGACATAAACCATGTCGTATTACAATTAGCAAGCAAATGACTCTATGCACCTGTTCACAATGGGCCGGCAACACAAAGGTGTCGCACAAATCCGTCCATTTTTTTTCGGAATCTATTTCGAGAAATCCAGATGGACCTCGTCGAACTGTTGCTCCAGCTCCTCCAAGTACCACTTTGAACCACTGCACATCGAATAGTATCATGGAGAAGCTACGGTAATCCACCGTAATAATACTTTGCAAGTTTCCAAAATACTCCATCTCATCCACAACCGTGTTCGGATCCATTGCTCCTCGTCGGCTCTCTTGCTCAAACCTTGCCATGACACCATAGTCCATTGTGGAGCGCATTTTGTCAATATGCTCCACGCGAAAATGTCGTCCGTGCGACCACGCTGCACTATATATTTTGTACTGAACATTGAAACACTCAAATTAGATGTCGAATATAAAATTTAGATACCATAGATTCTAAACCCCTCATCACCTTTGAACTACATCCCCTCGAGAATTTCCACTCCTCCATTGAGACCTCTGTCCCTTCGCGAGACGCTACGGTCAAAGCTCCATGCAACCATCATGTTGACATGAACCACGACATCTCCTCCATGCCTTCGGGATATCGAATTGGTCGATGACGCATACTCCGTCAAAATTTAGCTCGCACTTCCTCTCGATCTTGCCTTGCAATCTGGTACTTGGCGAGCCACGTCTCCATGGAGGCATGGTGCAACATACAAAAGCGATTCACCTTCTCTTCCATTGAGGCATCCATTCTTTTTTCTACCCTATTTCCAACCACCACATCTCAAGTCAGTCTATCATCGTCCTTCAGCGTCCATAGCATTTCATTGTCTGGTTCCACCGTTGGTAGCCATTGTGAGATATGCACTAACGCCTCTGACACCAACCAACCTTCCGCCATGCTAACTTCTGGAAGAGCTCGTTGTTGCACAAAGCCTTTTAGGTTTTTCATGAAGCGCGCTAGGAAGAATATCCATCACGTATGGACAGGTCCAGAAATCTCCACTTTGTCCACAAGATGCACAAGAAGGTGAACTTGTATCGTGAGCATGCTAGTGGGCAGGTATTTCTCAAAGAGACAGACCGTCTCCACTGCTCCCCACCTCGCGGATTCAATAGAGGACGTCTTAATCTCTTTCTGTGAGATCCATTGCACCAAAGTTGACAACTTGTAAATGGCACCGTGAATTTCTGGAGTAAGGTATCCTGCGATCACGATCGGTAGGACATACTGCCACAAATGAGAAAGCATTATGAATAATGGCCACTTTTCAAATTGCAAAATGCCCACGCTAATTACAATCCATTCTATTCACAAACCTGATATATCTTATGCCAATCATGGGATTTTAGCCCCGACAATTGGTCATCTTTAGAAAATGTAAACCTGAGAGAACGCATCATACCCATCGGAGTGCGGATAAACTTGATTACTTTCTTCACAATGCGCTCTTCTTTGGTGGACAAAACCCAAGGAGCGCGAGGAAGCTGCACTCCCCCTTCAACACTCGACTGCAGCCAAAGCACCTCCATCTTACCTACCTCCTTCAAATCCATTCGTGACCCTATAGTGTCTCTCTTTCCTGTGATGTGGTCCCATAGCAAGCTGCCCACATTCTTGAAAATATACATGGGATCCAACAAGTGGTTAACCGGTAAGTGGGTCCAATATGGCAACTCGTAGAAAACTGAGAACTATTGCATTCCATTTGGATGTGATTCCGGGTTTACCATTTTCAGCTCGTACCAACTTGCAGCGTTCATACGTGTTGGAGGTCGTCCAAGAAAACCTTCCCTGAGTTCATGATCCTCCGGTAAGAAAGCAGCGTGTCCTTAATATACCACCTTCTTCATGGTTCGTGACCTTTGGGAGTCTAATTGTGGCCCACACAATGGACATGCATGATAACCTGAGGTAACCAAACCTTATAAGTAATACTCTCTCAATCCCAGAAAGTCATGCATCATCCACATGAGAATGGCTCGAATATTGGCTGACCGTCGACCATTGCGCCTGCTCATATCTTGCACAGTGACCCCCTCCTCCCACAAAATCTTAAGCTCATCGACTAATGGATGAAGATACACATCCATATTTTTTACTTTGTAGCAGCCCAGGACGAGCAAGCTAAGGATGAGATGTCCTTTCTTCGTAGAAAGCCATGGAGGGATGTTGTAGTTGACAAGCACTATAGGCCACACACTGTAAGAAGTCGAGCGCAAACCGAATGGGTTCACACCATCCATGGCGAGACCGAGCCAAGGATTCCTTGGCTCTCACGCAAAGCCTGGGAAGGTAGAGTCAATGTGGCTCCATGCGCGTGAATCCGCTGATATTCATTGAACTCCATCCGTGGACCTATTCTTCACATGCCACGTTGTCAAGCTTGCCATGCCAGATGTGCGAAACATATGGTTTATGCGGCGGATGAGCGGAAAGTGTCTGAGAACTTTTTGAGAGATGGTTTTCCCTTGCAAATCTTGTCGATACCTGTGAGCACCACACTCTGGACATATCTCCATAGTCTCGTATTCATCTCGAAACAATATGCAGTCGTTGATACATGCATGGATGTTATTGTAGTCCATGCCAAGCTTCTGTAAAACATGTCGTGCATCATCACGAAACTCGGGCATGGTATTTGCAGGTGGTAATATATGATATTTCAATAACCTAAAAAAAATCATAAAACACCTTGAAAAAACACAAATGTTTGCAATAATACTATTAAAAAAAATAATCAATGAAGCCTATGTGCAAGGTACCTGAATAACTCAGTCACACTCGTATCGCTCCAACCGTATTTTGCTTGCACACTTAAGAGTGCAAGCAATATCTTCAACCGAGATACTCGGCACCCATTATATAATGGTATGGATGCTTCCTCTCTAAGCGGGTCAGATGTCTCAACATCCATGGGAATCAATACATCGATCATTGCCTCCATCTCAGGCTCCAAGATTATAGGTAGGTCGGGAAGGTTGTCTGTCTCCTCTGGCATTGACGGTATAGATGGGCCTTGCGAGTGGTGGATTGGCTACTGCAATCCATCCATCGCACGTCCACGAACTCTTCTAATTGGCCGCAAAGGGTACACTCCCCCTTGGGTCGAGACATCACCCCCCTGGATAGAAAATTTGCCAACAAGACCCAATCTTATTGCGTATGGTTTTCAATTAGCTTGCGAGTACAATGCATGATTAATATTAACTTCAAATTACCGTTTGCTGAAAATCCGGAATTGCCTGATCAATAATCTCAAATTGAAACTCGCTAAATCGTCGTACGTGTTCTATAGACAATCGGCATTTTCGTCTAATTGCCAACTTGCATTGAGAGCAAGGACATGGGACACGCTGATTAAGATACGTCTTGTGATCTTGAACAATAAGACCTTCTTCGTTTTCCATCTTATCTACATTACAGTAAATGAGGCTAAATGGATAGCTTTATGGAGATGTACGTCAAGTTGCAAGTTGACCATAAATCTTGCATTGTACATAGTAGTTGAGAGATTTTTTGATGTTATATCTCGGCCTTGTATCATGCTCAAGGATTTGTTTGTCGCGGTAGATAATTATTCGTTATTGTAAAAAACTGCACTAGAGGGCTTTGAGTATAAGTAATCCATTTATGAGCATCATTGAGGATCTCTTAGTCTAATAATAAATTAGTCTCAACAAAAAGCATCTTAGAAATGTGGTGTTTTTGTCCTAGGATTGCATATTAAAATTAATTCCATCTATAAAATTTATCAACTATAGTAATAAAATTTATTTCAATCAATTCTACTCATAGTCATAAGACCTGAGAAAAAATATCCTATACTCAATTTAATGGATTCTTTTTCTATAACAATACTTTTGCGTTCATTTTGATGAAGTACCGTAATGACCATTAGCTAGGGTATCATTTTCTTTTAGTCCTTCCGTTGACTAGTTGGCATGATTTCTAATTTGTTATGCCTATAAAGTTAATACAAAAACAATGAATTATGCATATCACAATTAGATCCCCTACTTGGACATTATGAAGGACATGACCAATTTTAAGCCATCTTAAAGAGTCACCAATGTACGTGGCCCATGGCAAAGCACATTGCATACCATTATCCATAAGTCTATTATCGTGCATCTTAAATCTCCTAATTAGAATTTATAAACGGTATGACTAATTTTTAGCCCCCTTAAGGAGTTGATGTAATGGTACCCATTAAAAAAGTAAAGTGGATACCATTACCATAATCATGGATATGCTATCATTCCAATATATGTTATCTTTCTCTTTCTCTCCCTCTCCCTCCCTCTCTTTCTCTTTCTCTCGTATTTCCTCTCCCTCTCACAATATATCTTAACACTCTCCAAAAGGAAAAGGGAGAGGGAGAGAGAGAATGCACTCTCCCTCCCTCTCCCTCTCCCTCTCGCTCTCTTTCTCTTTCTCTCCCTCTCTCATTTCCTTCCCCTCCCTCTCCCTCTCTTTCTCTCCCACTCTCTCCCTCTCCCTCTCTTTCTCTCTTTCTCTCTCATTTCCTCTCCTAAACAAGCAAATAAGAAAGTGATTCAAACATTAAACAAGCAAGAGGGAGAGTGAGAGAGAGAATGCACTCTCCCTCCCTCTCCCTCTCCCTCTCCCTCTCTTTCTCTTTCTCTCCCTCTCTCATTTCCTTCCCCTCCCTCTCCCTCTCCCTCTCTTTCTCTCCCTCTCTTTCTCTCTTTCTCTCTCATTTCCTAAACAAGCAAAAAATAAAGTGATTTAAACATTAAACAAGCAAAAGGGAGAGGGAGAGAGACAATGCACTCTCCCTCTCTTTCTCTTTCTCTCCCTCTCTCATTTCCTTCCCCTCCCTCTCCCTCTCCCTCTCTTTCTCTCTCATTTCCTCTCCTAAACAAGTAAAAAATAAAGTGATTTAAACATTAAACAAGCAAAAGGGAGAGGGAGAGAGAGAATGTACTCTCCCTCCCTCTCCCTCTCTTTCTCTTTCTCTCCCTCTCTCATTTCCTCCCCCTCCCTCTCCCCCTCCCTCTCTTTCTCTTTCTCTTTCTCTTTCTCTCCCTCTCTCTCCCTCTCCCTCTCCCTCTCTTTCTCTGTTAGTCTCTCGTTTCCTCTCCTAAACAAGCAAAAAAGAAAGTGATTTAAACATTAAACAAGCAAAAGGGAGAGGGAGAGAGAGAATGCACTCTCCCTCTCCCTCTCCCTCCCTCTCCCTCTCTTTCTCTTTCTCTCCCTCTCTCATTTCCTCCCCCTCCCTCTCCCTCTCCCTCTCTTTCTCTTTCTCTCCCTCTCCCTCTCTTTCTCTCTCATTTCCTCTCCTAAACAAGCAAAAGAGAGTGACTTAAACCTTAAACAAGCAAAAGAAAGAGAGGGGGAGACTCACCGATGAGATATGGTGAGCGTGGGGCAGCTCCTCTTTGCGATGAAGGCTCCTCCTCTCCTTCGCGAACAACGGCGGCGGTGGCGGCAAGTCTTCTTCCTCTCCTTCTCTCACGAGGGTCGCTCTTGCTCTCAAAACTCACAAGCCGCAAACGTGAAATGAAAACCACGCTCAATTTCGGCCGCTTTTTTTCCCTGTGGAGCATCGCTATTTGCATCGCATTTGCAACGCAAATAGCGACGCCAATAGCAACGCCGCTATCCCCGTCGCTAATCGGTGTCGTTACTAGCTCAAATCCTTGTAGTGTTTGCTTGAGGGGCATCTCCCATGTTAAACTCTGGCGGTGGAGGATTTTCAGCAGCATCCTATTGGTCTGGTTTACTTCTTGTTATGCGTTTAGTCAGTCCTGAAGAAGAAGGACTGGCAACATCTTCATCTCTTCTTCTCTTTTCTTCTATCATGGCTTCATGATTATTAATTTTAGCTAACCGAGCAAAAGCTGAAAATGAATCAACAGGCTCGGTCAAACCGGTTCTTCCTTGAATACATTGACTGGGAGTGGTTAAATCATCTTTAGTTGCCTTTCCTTCCTCCATGCGGTTCAAGGCCTGCATCCACACTTTAGATTTTGCATTAGTTTTACATGCTTTAACAATTTCATTAGTTGGCTCAATTTGCAGCCCATAGATTGCTGCATCAATAGCTACATAGGCTGTTCTTATTGCCAAATCCTCCAATCTTTTCTTCATGCCACTGTTGCCGAAGTTTGTCTCAAGAGGAAGCCCGGTTTCAGTTGCATGAATTTTACCATCCTTCCAAAAGACTAATTTTTGTGCTTCAGCTTCACGGAATGCACCGCACTCCCTCTTGTCATGATGTAGGCTATCACACCAAATACAGTGTCTTTTGAAGCCTTCCCGTACAGGTCTTTGGGCAGTTGACTATCCCCTTTCTTCCGCTTTAACATCAAGCCTTTCCACTATAGAATTAATCTCCGTTAGATTAAGATGGAGATCTCGCATGCTTTTAATTAGCTCGTCCATGACATCCTTCTTTGGAGATGGAATAACAGAATTTCTTGGTTGCTTGGTCATAGAGACAGGAGGTCAAGAAACTGGAACAGGCTCCTTCATGGATTCAGTTGATGCAGGGGTTGATCCCCATCTTAGGCAGAATCGCTCTCTTCAAGCAATCATATTAACTGCTTCAGTGACATCACTCCATTCAGTCTTCAATCTTGTCTGAGAGCCAAGGTCTTCAAGTCGATCAGTTAGCTTCTCTTGAAGAGAAGAATCTGTAGCTTTTAGAAATAATTCAATCTTTTGGCTTTCCATACCTTGTTGATCATCAGGATCTAGTTGAGCAAGTTTGCTTTCAAATTCCGGATGAAGAGTAGTGGGCAGTTAGACCCTTATTGGGCCTTTTGACCCATTTAGTGAAGACTTTCTTTGTCATAAGGCCAGAATCTTCAAGAAAAAATTCTTCTCGAAGAACCTTCTTGAACACAAACCATCTCGCATCTTTTTGAAAAAGACCATGAATTCGGTCCTGGAGACCATGCACAACCAGACGGTGTCGTCGTGTTAAGGGTTGAAGGTCTTCCACCGGGACTTTACTGCAGAAGAGGAATTTAGGATTCAAGGTTCAGGAAGGGAAAATAGATTGGGGTTTAATAAGATCTGGAATTTAGAAATGATTTAGGTACAGAACAAGAGTTCAAGATTTTTCACTATGTATTTAGCATACATGATCGGAATAAATAAGTCTATCTTGATAACATCAAATGCCTCTAGATACATACATCATATCATAAAGGATATTTCCAGATTCTCAATTCAATTTATGAATATCAAATGCAAGATCTAATGGCATTTATTTCAAGTACATAAATGGATTTCAACCCTTTGGAACAAGTATTATGTTCATAGACTTAAATGCATTCAAGATTTGGGCCGATGATACATGAAATGAATTGAAGAAGCATAATTTCAGCTTCATCCCTATTTTAAAACATAAAATTCCAGCCCATAATCAAGCTCAAAATGAGTGTATAAACTCAAGAAGAAACACCTCTAATCATTAATGAACAATGCCCTGATGAAAAGAGGTCATTTCCTTCCATTACAACCACATAAATCCCATGTTTGCTCATAAAAATTGACCATAATAGTGGGCTGCCCTGTTATGACTGGTCATTTCAGCCCATAACAGCCCATATACCTTCAAAATCCTCACCCTTTGCTTGCGCCAAAGTCACTCAAGTACTTGGGTACAAGGCGGGCTTCATTGGACCAAGATTGTGGTAAACAAAATGAGAGAAGTCGTGCATAAGAGCAGGCTGAATCCTTTTCTCTCAGATTTCCCTCTTTTATAGACTATTTCAGCATGTATTTTTGTCAAACCAAAGGGGCAGAGAAGTGGAGCTCTCACCATGTTTTCATCTTCAATAGTTGGGCCTGTTGATCTTTAGTTTGCATGCTCCAAATCATGCACCATAGCTCCAGCTCTCTCCAGTTTGCTTCAGACTGTGCAGCCCGCTTCTTGCGCTGAAAAATGTGGGCTGCTCCCTGCTCAGCCCTTGGTCACTTTTTGACCTACCTAGGTCACTTGCTGGTCACTTAAGTCAATTACTCCAGGTCCCATATGAACGTAATGGACTTTTGGCAACTTTTGGCAATTTTCTTGAGTTCTCACCATATTTTTGCACTTGAATCAATCTGATTTATCCTGCAGATTGTCAATTACTTCCAATTGACCAAGTTGTAGGTTCCCATAGACTTATTTTTCATAAATATACATGGTATAACTGAAAATTTTATGCTAAATACAAAAGAACTTGTGTAACGAAGGTGGTTATCAATGTGTGAATTTTGTATGCAAATTCCTCATATAACTTCCAGTGAAGTTCTTCTATGTTCATAAGAATCCCATAATTTATATTATGAACAGTAAACTCTTTGACATTCACCCCCTACTAACCTGCACATCCTCCGGCATGTGCCATTTCATAAGATTACATGTCAAGGAGGGTCTTCTTTTTGTGTCTGTTGTTGTTGGAATTGCAATTGCTGCTGAAATTGCAACTATTGTTGTTGGCTTTATTGCATTAGATGAACCAATTGTTGCAAGGTGTCTCCTCCCGAACTTGATGATTCTCCCATTGGACTTCTTCTTCTGCAGCGGACCTTCACGTCGGGTTCACCATTGTCGTCCTGTTAAGGGTTGAAGGTCTTCCACCGGGGCTTTAGTGCAGAAGAGGAATTTAGGATTCAAGGTTCAGGAAGGGAAAATAGATTGGGGTTTAATAAGATCTGGAATTTAGAAATGATTTAGGTACGGAAGAAGAGTTTAAGCTTTTGCACTATGTATTTAGCATACATGATCGGAATAAATAAGTCTATCTTGATTACATCAAATGCCTCTAGATACATACATCATATCATAAAGGATATTTCCAGATTCTCAATTCAATTTATGAATATCAAATGCAAGATCTAATGGCATTTATTTCAAGTACATGGATGGATTTCAACCCTTTGGAACAAGTATTATGTTCATAGACTTAAATGCATTCAAGATTTGGGCCGATGATACATGAAATGAATTGAAGAAGCATAATTTTAGCTTCATCCCTGTTTTAAAATAGAAAATTCCAGCCCATAATCAAGCTCAAAATGAGTGTATAAACTCAAGAAGAAACACCTCTAATTATTAATGAACAATGCCCTGATGAAAAGAGGTCATTTTCTTCCATTACAACCACATAAATCCCATGTTTGCTCATAAAAATGGACCATAACAGTGGGCTGCCCTATTTATGATTGGTTATTTCGGCCCATAACAGCCCATATACCTTCAAAATCCTCACCCTTTGCTTGCCCCAAGGTCACTCAAGTACTTGGCTACAAGGCGGGCTTCATTGGACCAAGATTGTGGTAGACAAAATGAGAGAAGTCGTGCATAGGAGCAGGCTAAATCCTTTTCTCTCAGATTTCCCTCTTTTATAGATTGTTTTAGCATGCATTTTTGTTAGAACAAAGGGGCAGAGAAGTGGAGCTCTCACCATGTTTTCATCATTAGTAGTTGGGCCTGTTGATCTTCAGTTTCCATGCTCCAAATCATGCACCATAGCTCCAGCTCTCTCCAGTTTGCTTCAGACTGTGCAGCCCACTTTTTGTGCTTAAAAATGCGGGGTGCTCCCTGCTCAGCCCTTGGTCACTTTTTGACCTACCTAGGTCACTTGCTGGTCACTTAAGTCTATTACTCTAGGTCCCATGTGAACCTAGTGGACTTTTGGCAACTTTTGGTAATTTTCTTGAGTTCTCACCATATTTTTGCACTTGAATCAATGCAATTTATCCTGCAGATTGTCAATTACTTCCAGTTGACCAAGTTGTAGGTTCCCATAGACTTATTTTTCATAAATATACATGGTATAACTGAAAATTATATGCTAAATACAAAAGAACTTGTGTAACGAAGGTGGTTATCAATGTGTGAATTTTGTATGCAAATTCCTCATATAACTTCCAGTGAAGTTTTTCTGTGTTCATAAGAATCCCATAATTTATATTATGAATGGAAAACTCTTTGACATTCACCCCCTCCTAACCTGCACATCCTCCGGCATGTGCCATTTCATAAGATTACAGGTCAAGGAGGGTCTTCTTCTTGTGTTCGTTGTTGTTGCAATTGCAACTGCTGCTGAAATTGCAACTGTTGTTGTTGGCTTTCTTGCATTAGATGAACCTATTTGTTGCAAGGGGTCTCGTCCCGAACTTGATGATTCTCCCATTGGACTTCATCTTCCGCAGCAGACATTCACGTCGGGTTCACCATTGTCGTCGTGTTAAGGGTTGAAGGTCTTCCACCGGGGATTTAGTGCAGAAGAGGAATTTAGGATTCAAGGTTTAGAAAGGGAAAATAGATTGGGGTTTAATAAGATCTGGAATTTAGAAATGATTTAGGTATGGAAGAAGAGTTCAAGCTTTTTCACTATGTATTTAGCATACATGATCGGAATAAATAAGTCTATCTTGATTACATCAAATGCCTCTAGATACATACATCATATCATAAAGGATATTTCCAGATTCTCAATTCAATTTATGAATATCAAATGCAAGATCTAATGGCATTTATTTCAAGTACATAGATGGATTTCAACACTTTGGAACAAGTATTATGTTGATAGACTTAAACGCATTCAAGATTTGGGCCGATGATACATGAAATGAATTGAAGAAGCATAATTTTAGCTTCATCCCTGTTTTAAAATAGAAAATTCCAGCCCATAATCAAGCTCAAAATGAGTGTATAAACTCAAGAAGAAACACCGCTAATCATTAATGAACAATGCCCTAATGAAAACAGGTCATTTTCTTCCATTACAACCACATAAATCCCATGTTTGCTCATAAAAATGGACCGTAACAGTGGGCTGCCCTGTTTATGATTGGTTATTTCGGCCCATAACAGCCCATATGCCTTCAAAATCCTCACCCTTTGCTTGCCCCAAAGTCACTCAAGTACTTGGGTACAAGGCGGGCTTCATTGGACCAAGATTGTGGTAGACAAAATGAGAGAAGTCATGCATAAGAGCAGGCTAAATCCTTTTCTCTCAGATTTCCCTCTTTTATAGACTGTTTCAACATGCATTTTTGTCAGACCAAAGGGGCTGAGAAGTGGAGCTCTCACCATGTTTTCATCTTCAGTAGTTGGGCCTGTTGATCTTCAGTTTGCATGCTCCAAATCATGCACAATAGCTCCAGCTCTCTCCAGTTTGCTTCAGACTATGTAGCCCGCTTTTTGCGCCGAAAAATGCAGGCTCCTCCTTGCTCAGCCCTTGGTCACTTTTTGACCTACCCATGTCACTTGCTAGTCACTTAAGTCTATTACTCCAGGTCCCATGTGAGCCTAGTGGACTTTTGGCAACTTTTGGTAATTTTCTTGAGTTCTAACCAAATTTTTGCACCCGAATCAATGTGATTTATCCTGCAGATTGTCAATTACTTCCAATTGACCAAGTTGTAGGTTCCCATAGACTTATTTTTCATAAATATACATGGTATAACTGAAAATTATATGCTAAATACAAAAGAACTTGTGTAACTAAGGTGGTTATCAATGTCTGACTTTTGTATGCAAATTCCTCATATAACTTCCAGTGAAGTTCTTCTGTGTTTATAATAATCCCATAATTTATATTATGAACAGTAAACTCTTTGACAACGGGCAAAATAACGGCTCTAGGCATGTTGAGGAACTTCAAAGAAGACCATCTTGTCAGTATAGAGGTGGATAAAAGAGGACACATTTTTCCCATTAAATTGCTTGAGCTCTTGCCCAACTACTTCCAAGGCTTTAATGGCAACAGCATCAATCCGCACTTCTTCTTGTCTCCATTATTGTTGCAATTGCAACTGCTGCTGAAATTGCAACTGTTGTTGTTTGCTTTCTTGCATTAGATGAACCAATTGTTGCATGGAATCTCCTCCCGAACTTGATGATTCTCCCATTGGACTTCTTCTTCTGCAGCGGACCTTCACGTCGGATTCACCATTTTTGTCGTGTTAAGGGTTGAAGGTCTTCCACCGAGGCTTTACTGCAGAAGAGGAATTTAGGATTCAAGGTTCAGGAAGGGAAAATAGATTGGGGTTTAATAAGATCTGGAATTTAGAAATGATTTAGGTACGGAAGAAGAGTTTAAGCTTTTTCACTATGTATTTAGCATACATGATCGGAATAAATAAGTCTATCTTGATTACATCAAATGCCTCTAGATACATACATCGTATCATAAAGGATATTTCCAGATTCTCAATTCAATTTATGAATATCAAATGCAAGATCTAATGGCATTTATTTCAAGTACATAGATGGATTTCAACCCTTTGGAACAAGTATTATGTTCATAGACTTAAATGCATTCAAGATTTGGGTCGATGATACATGAAATGAATTGAAAAAGCATAATTTTAGCTTCATCCCTGTTTTAAAACAGAAAATTCCAGCCCATAATCAAGCTCAAAATGAGTGTATAAACTCAAGAAGAAACACCTCTAATCATTAATGAACAATGCCCTGATGAAAAGAGGTCATTTTCTTCCATTACAACCACATAAATCCCATGTTTGCTCATAAAAATGGACCATAACAGTGGGCTGCCTTGTTTATGATTGGTTATTTCAGCCCATAACAGCGCATATACCTTCGAAATCCTCACGCTTTGCTTGCCCCAAAGTCACTCAAGTACTTGGGTACAAGGTGGGCTTCATTGGACCAAGATTGTGGTAGAAAAAATGAGAGAAGTAGTGCATAAGAGCAGGCTGAATCCTTTTCTCTCAGATTTCCCTCTTTTATAGACAGTTTCAGTATGCATTTTTGTCAGACCAAAGGGGCTGAGAAGTGGAGCTCTCACCATATTTTCATCTTCAGTAGTTGGGCCTGTTGATCTTCAGTTTGCATGCTCCAAATCATGCACAATAGCTCCAGCTCTCTCCAGTTTGCTTCAGACTGTGCGGCCCGCTTTTTACATCGGAAAATGCGGGCTACTCCTTGCTCAGCCCTTGGTCACTTTTTGACCTGCCCACGTCACTTGCTGGTCACTTAAGTCTATTACTCCAGGTCCCATGTGAACCTAGTGGACTTTTGGCAACTTTTGGTAATTTTCTTGAGTTCTAACCAAATTTTTGCACCCGAATCAATGTGATTTATCCTGCAAATTGTCAATTACTTCCAATTGACCAAGTTGTAGGTTCCCATAGACTTATTTTTCATAAATATACATTGTATAACTGAAAATTATATGCTAAATACAAAAGAACTTGTGTAACTAAGGTGGTTATGAATGTCTGAATTTTGTATGCAAATTCCTCATATAACTTCCAGTGAAGTCCTTCTGTGTTTATAAGAATCCCATAATTTATATTATGAACAGTAAACTCTTCGACAACGGGCAAAATAACGGCTCTAGGCATGTTGAGGAACTTCAAAGAAGACCATCTTGTCAGTATAGAGGCGGATAAAAGAGGACACATTTTGCCCATTAAATTGCTTGAGCTCTTGCCCAACTACTTCCAAGGCTTTAGTGGCAGCAGCATCAATCCGCTCTTCTTCTTGTCTCCATTGTTGTTGCAATTGCAACTGCTGCAGAAATTGCAATTGTTATTGTTGGTTTTCTTGCGTCAGACGAACCAACTGTTGCAAGGCATCTCCTCCCGAACTTGATGACTCTCCCATTGGACTTCTTCTTCCGCAGTGGACCCTTCACATCGAGTTTACCACTGTTGTTGTGTTTAGGGCGGAAGATCTATCATCGGGGCTTAGTGCAGAAGAGGAGTATGGGATTCAAAGTTTAGGAAAGGGAAATAGATTGGGGTTTAACAAGATCCGGAATTTAGAAATGATTTAGATGTGTAAGAAGAATTTAAGCTTTTTTTTCTCTATGTATTTAGTATACATGAATGGAATAAATAACTCTATCTTGATTACATCAAATTCCTCTGGATACATACACCATAATATCAAGGATATTTTCAGATTCTCAATCCAAAAATGAATATAAAATGCAAGTTCTAATGGATTTTATTTCAAGTACATAGATGGATTTCAACTCTTTGGGACAAGTATTATGTTGATAGACTTCAAATACATTCAAGATTTGGGCCAATAGTATATGAAATGCATTGAAGGAGCATAATTTTAGCTTCAGCCATGTTTTAAAACAGAAAATTCTAGTCCATAATCAAGCCCAGGTCACTTTTTGACCTACTCAGGTCACTTGCTGGTCACTTTAGTTTATTACTTCAGGTCCCCTGTGAACCTAGTGGACTTTTGGCAACTTTTGGCATTTTTCTTGAGTTCTGACCATACTTTTGCACTTTGAATCAATGTGATTTATCCTGCAGACTGTCAATTACTTCCAGCTGACCAAGTTGTAGGTTCCCATAGACTTATTTTTCATCAATATACACAATATAACTAAAAATTATATGCTAAATATAAAAGAACTTATGTAACTAAGTTGGCTATTGGATAACAATGTCTGAATTTTGTATGCAAATTCCTCATATAACTCCCAGTGAAATTCTTTTGTGTTCATAAGAATCCCATGATTTATATTATGAATAGTAAACTCTTTGACAACGTGACTCGAGATGGGATCTCAAGGCCCATGTACTAGTCAACGGGTAGAACTTGGAATTAGCGATCCCTAAGGATTGCTAGGATAGCCTTCGGGCAGGTTATTTGATGTATTTCAAAGATTGATAAATAAAGATCAAATGTTGAAAAAGGAACTTGCTTGACATTTTTTTCATGTGTCAGTGCTTAAGTTATGTGAAGGAACAAATGATTAATTTGGTTAATTAAGGAAGCTGTTTTTGCATGTCAAACTAAATGTGGTAGGTAATTAGATAACTAAAGCAAACCGAGAAAAGTGCGTGGACGTGACTCTAGGTTCGTCCTATGGAAGGGTGGTCCCAGTTGGCTGGGAACTTTTCTCAAAGAAATTGATAGCGAGGTAACAATGACCTAGAATCTATAGAGCTAGAGTCCCAATTTATGCTATTTTAGGTGAACGGAATGGGACTATGTCTTACGGGCAGAGAGGTTGAGCTTCACATCCCTCTCGTTTCCCATTCTCCTTGGATCAAGTGTAGTATAAATCCGCTTCTACCCTGATGTTTCTGCGCAAAGTGGTTCCTGGGGCCCGACGCTAGCTACTTCTAGGAACTTGATTATTAGGAAAACCCTGATATAGGTCGGTCCTAAGTGGGAATGGCCAGTTGCTTCCGCTTTGTGGCAGACTCGAGAAGACCTTGATCGCAAACCCAGTGACATTCCTTGTGAGTGTTAGGCGGCACTTTTTAGACTCCCTTCTCGATGGGCTGCTAAGACGTATCCTACAAGTGGACAGGGGGGACATGTTACATAATACCTACTAACCATGAGCAGTCTATTTTGGGATAGCAACCCTTGCATGAAAATGAGTGGAAGGATATAATAATTTTGGCAAAGTATAATGGGTAATCATCTTCACCATCCAATCTAGACGAATGGATTTCAAAATTGAAAACCTATTTTGATATATTCCCTAGAACTGATGATATGAATATTTATTTTACATCTTTACATTTGGAAGTATTTGCGCATACTTGGTGGAGATACATCAAGAAAGAAAACATACTTGTAGAGAATTGGGATGCACTCAAGGCACTTACGGCTAAAGTCTTTGTTTCTTCTCTTGAAAAAGACAAACTAATATGGAGACAGTATGGATTAGAGAAAAAAGGCTTAAGTGTTTGGAATTATATAAACCAATTTCTCAACCTTACCATGTATATAGAGAGAATTAGCATGTAAAATTCCGCGTGGAAAAAAAATAAATCAGACTTTTGAAATTTTTTTATTTCCCCCCTCCCTTATCCCTCCAGCCGACTGACGAGCTGGAGGGGGAGGGGAATAGAAGGAGACACTAGGCTCCTTGGTGGAGCCTATGGAGGGCGGGAGGACATGCGTGTCGAAACGCACAAAGTGAAGATCCCCCTCCCTCCACTATATAAAGCGTGAGGAGGAGGAGCCGTGAGGAAGGGAGGGGCTGCCGTGCTACATGCCAGACTGAGGGAGGCTTCGGAGATCGTCGTGGTGGGAGAATGGTGGTCACCGCCTGTCCAAACCGTCAGCCGCCGAGCTAGATTACGCCGCCAGCGCCGCTTGTCACTACGCCACGACCAGTTGCTGTTGACGCCGCCCTCGTAATCCATTAAGTGGCTTTTTTTCTCCACGTGGCTGCCCAAAGAAGCTCTCAGAAGCTTCTTGAGAAGCTTCTAAAGGGGGGGTCATCTAAGCCCCCTTCCTATACCCTTCCCTTAAAATCTTATTACCCTTCCCCCTCCCGGGTTTTAAAATTCCTCCCTCTAAGCCCCTTTGTTCTCCCCCCTCCCGGGGTTTTAAATCCCCCCCCTAAGCCCCTTGTCCCCCCCCCCTCCCGGGATTTTAAACCTCCCGTTAAGGCCTTGTCCCCCCCCTAGCGGGTTTTTTTTAAAAACCCCGTAAGGCCTTGTTTTCCCCCCCCCCCTCCTGGTATAATCCCCCTCTAAGCCTTGTTCTTTTCCCCTCTGGATTTTAATCCCCCAAAGTTCCTTATTACCCCCCCCCCCCCCCCCCCCCCGAGTTTAAATTTTCCCCCCTAAGCCCCCTTGTTTCCCCTTCTGGTTTTAATTTTCCCCCTAAGCCCTTGTTCTTTTTTTTTTCCCCCTCTTAGCTCTTTAGACTATTCAAGTCACACCCATAGGCCTACCTTGTCCTTAGGCTACCTTGTGGACTTCCATTCTCTTGCATTAATTCCTTCACTCACTTTTAAATCTTTTTGTGCAAGTACTCTCGTAGTTGAGCTTTGTGTTCTTAGTCTTATCAAACAAGCCGGTGTCCACACACTCCCATGTCCTAAAAATCCAATGGCTTCGTATGGTATCCCGTAAGGAAGAAACAGCTATGAGATAAAAGATAGGGAGGGAAGTAGAGGGAGTGAAGGAGGAAGAGTGGGGAAAAGGAAAAAGAAAAGGAAGGAGAAGACGGTGGAATTCCAAGAAGAAAAAGGAAAAGGCTATCTCACATTCGAACTACGATGCCGCCGAAGAAAGTCCAAGGTGTAGCTGCGGGAGGGTCATCTCCCGGTATCCATGTGGATATCTCACCTCAAAGCCAGGTTTTTCTTCTTGATGTTAATTCGGTTTTGAGTCAATCATGCAAAGGAAAATTGTTAAGAAAAGATATATTTGTTCGAGTTATTTTTAACGAAGGATTTAGCTTATGAATGACAATGTATACAAATTAGCTTTCTTCAAATTACATCAAGCATTATAAAATTATAGGCAAGATTAACCATTTACTATAGTAATATATTCCTAAAGTGTAGAAATTATATCTTGCACCATTTGTCTTATTCCTTTCGCAACGAATCATGGTAAAATGGCTAAATTCATGAAAGGTTTCTTTCAATGCTCAAATTACTAGGGAGTTATCTTTGCTAGTTGCACATCTTAGCAAGGCAACTGTTGTTATTTGGCATGAGTTCATCTTTAAAGAAAACGGAAGTTAAATGTTAGGAATTAACAAGTATAAAAATTAGATATATGAACTCATTTGGAAAGAAAATGTAATGGGGAATTGCTAGATGACACTCTATTAACACTTTTCCCCTACTATTTGAGGTCTTGGGACTAATAAAGTGTGTATACACCAATTTCTCAGCTAGGCCTTTGTCCCAAGAAGTATCGTCGCTCTTTGTATCATCTTGGTATTATGCTATATGCCAAATTAAACTATATTGATTGGGAAAGTTAATTGTCACAAGGATAGTAAAACCGTGACAAGACGAGTAAGATTACTTTCTAAAAGCTAACCGAACCAATCTTTTCAAAAGCTAACCGAACCAATCTAAACATAGAAACATTCATACCCTAAACACTTGACTACTTTCCTTACTGTAAGGACAATAATTTCATAAAGATAAGAAACTAGGAAACCCTAGGCCTGACATACGTCAACTTAAGGAATCTAAACAGGTTATTTCATCGTAGGACTTGCGCAACATGTATGAAATCATTTTGTGATTGACTCACAAGGAAAAAAGGGAAAAAGCCCTCATCAAGGACAGCAGATCCTTACGCAAGATATCTTGCAAAAAGACGTATTTTTGGATATCCTTCTAAATAAGGAAAGTTGTAAACCAGAAACTAGCATATCTAAGGTACCTTAGGGTTAACCAAGTTGGGTATACCCTACATCCGAATATAAGGGATCTTGCCAAGTTACAAGAAATCTTGAGAACGATTGCTGATATACTCAAAAAGGAAAGAACACTTCCTTAGTAGTTTGCCATACAACTGGGTTGCTTAATGGAAATGTTTGTGCTTGCTAGAGATTTTTAGGGCTCTGTTTGAATTATGAATTACAAATTTTAAAAAAAGAGTACCTATACTTCACGTTAAAGGCCTGAAGGGAGAGGCAGCTTCAGTTACCCCCGACTGCCTGCCTAACCCTAACCAAGGGGGTTGTTGACCGCACCGGGAACGTGGACCGAACCTGCCACGAGAGGTCTTTCCGTTAAGCTCTACTTGGAGTAGGAGGACGCTTGGGTGCCAGGGGGGCTCTGGCCGTAAATCCCTCGCCTTCCGAGTCCTGCACAAGAGGCTAACGTGACTCGGGATTGGATCTTGAGGCTCGCATACTAGTTGACGGGTGGAAGCTTGGAATAGTGATCCCTGGAGATTATTGGTTAGCCTTCGGGCAGATTATGGAAAAGCCTACATGCGGAACTCCTTGTATTTCAAAGATAAAATGATGAAATATTAAAAAGAACTTGCTTGATGTTGTTTTTCTATGTATCATGATAAGATTACGTGAAGGAACCAGTGCTTAATAAGGTTAATTAAAGAAGCTAATTGTTATATGTCAAATTAATGTGTTAGATAATTACATAACTAAAACAAACCGAGGAAAGTGCGGAGAATGGGCCATGGGTCCGTCCTACGGTTGGGTGGTCCCGGTTAGCCGGGAACTTTTCTCAAAAATCTCGAGGAACAGCGGAATGATCATCATCATCAAAAAGAATAATGAGAACGATGACCTAGAGTTACATCTTACCCGATTTACGCTGTTTTAGGGGAACGAAATGGGACTATGCCTTATGGCAGAGAGATTGAGCTTTGCATCCCTCTTGTTTCCCATTCTCCTTTAACCAAGTGCAGCGTGAATTCGCTTCGAACCTGGCGTTTCTGCGTAAAGTAGTTCGCCTGTGTCTAACGCTAGTTGATGTTAGCTAATGACCCATTAGGAAAACCCTAATTCCGATCGATCCTAAGTGGGAACGGCCAGGATACTTCTGCTACGTGGCAGACGCGGGAAGAACTAGATCGCAAAACCCGTAACATTCCATGGGAGTGCCGGGCGGAGCTTTCTAGACATCCTTTCTGATGGACTGCTATGACGTGTCCTGGATAATACTATGGGACACGTTACAGTTGGTATCAAAGCCGACCAACAATGGAATTGTTTTATGAGATCTCAATAAAATGAAATAAAGAGTTGTCCAAACATTTCCTCATCTTCAATGCTGTCTTGCAGAACTATGAAGCGTGGAACAAGTTTTTGGTGTTTCGGGTCATGTTTATGACTGCAATGCATTCTTCGCTTTATAGACAAAGAATTGGGATGATGAACATCCTGGAGCAGATTTATAATCCATCACCTTTATACATAGAACGAAGATGGACGGGGTCTTCAGGAATCTACTACATAGCTGCCCACCGGTTCACTTATCTATAGACCAACCTAAAGAGGATCAAGTGGTTGGAAGACTTGAAAGTCATGAAGCTATTCATTTTTGTGGAAGCTCACGTAAATTCGACTTTACATATTCAAGGTCGGAGGGTTGAAATGAACTCATATGTATATGAGGAAGTAACCCGTGTAATCCCAGCCGACAGGATTAAAGTGTTGGGCTGCCATGAGAAGTATGGATTCCAACGAAAAGGGTATCCTGAACTTCCAATGAATTATCGATTCCTAAAGATCCATGACCAAAAACAACACTACTACACAGTTCCTGTAGACAAATGTAATACAACGTTGTGCTCCCCAAACTGAATGTAATGAATTGGATTACCATCACACGAGATGTTGTATAAGGCTACGCCCATGAAAATATAAATAAAGACTTCTTTTATCAATATCTGGCTGTGCATCAGAGTTGTTAAAAAGTTAATTAGCTTCATTATTTACAAGATAGCTGAACTAAAGTTAAGCTAACGTCAATTATCATATAATAACGTTAAGAAAACTTTTATCCAGGCACAACCCCAGGTACAGGTTCCAAATTCACCCCCTACATCAAGTACTGTTGTGACCCAGGAAAAGAAGTTCCTCCTCAAGCAGATAAAGCCACCCGAGTTTGACGGGAGAGGCAGATTTGTCCAGTCTGATGCTGAAATTTGGATTGAATCTATGGAGGATTACTTTGAAGCAGCTGGTACTGCACCTACCAATCAGGCCATGCTCGCCAAGTTAAAACTCACCGGCGAAGCTAGACTATGGTGGAAACAATGGTGCAGGGATCAAGGGACTTCAGAGGGGTCCGTTACCTGGGAGAAGTTAAAGAAAGCCGTGCAGGGGAGATTTTTGCCACCTACATATCGTACATAGAAAATGAATGAGTTCTACAAGCTAAAACAATTAGGACTCACTCTGGACGCATACTACTCTAAATTCATCTCACTTTTAAAGTATGCGCCATAGATAGACATGACGCAGCAAGTGTCCAAATTTTACGCAGGCTTAAATCCACCTATAAATACCCATCTCGAATCTATGCGTCCATCAGATCTGTAGGATGCACTCATTCGAGCGGCACCTATAATTCAGGAGGTGCAAGCTAGACCAAGGGGTAACAAAACTTGGTCCTATAGTGACCCGAACAGAGGAGCATTCAAACCTCAAGTGAAGAGAGTTCAAGGTCACAATCAGGGACAAAGGAAGAAAGCAAGGACAAATAACGTCAACGTTCCTACTCAAATTAATGGCCGAAACCTCCGATGTTTCCACTGCAACGAACTCGGTCACTTCAAGAGGCAATGTCCCAAGCTTACCGGGGGACATCGTCAAACGCCTTTCCAAGGTGCATGCCGTGGTCAAGGAGCCGCCACCCATGGAAGAGGAAGAACTGCCTGCATTGCCAATAGGCAAAGATGCAAAGAAGAAGAAGAGGAAGATCCGACTATGGAAGCAGAATTTGAAAGAGCGACAGTCCATGCCGCTTTACACAAGAAAGGGCCGAATCGCCAGTTCTCGGTGATTCAAACACCGTCGGACTATCAAGGTAAAGGTTTCAAAACCTTGATTGATTGTGGCAGTACACATTCCTTTATCTCACCAGCATGTGCAAAAAGATTAGGAATAGCCACAGTAGAAGCACCTACCCTGCTTGTGGAATTGGCAAACGGTCGTGAGGTAACTTGTACCAGGCAAACTGCTAAGGAAGAATTCTTCCTGGGAGGAAAGAAAACCTCAGTCAAATTCAGAGTCATGAATTTAGGTATCCATGAGTGTCTACTCGGGATGGATTGGCTTAAGCCTAATGACGCCCACATCCACTGTGGAAAGGGTCAAGTTTCCTTTAGAAACTCTGAAAGAGAGTTTGTCACAACTCAAGGTGAGGCAGGAGTGCCAAGAATCCAATTAGCCAAAGTATATTGGATGATAAAAGGAGTTAGAAAAGGATTACCCGTTTACCTGATCAAACTCAACAAGTTAGATCAAAAGCAAGAGTCTCATGAAGGACCTTCTTGGCTAAAGGAATACGCTAACGTATTCCCTGAGGAATTGATTGAACTTCCGCCTCCAAGAGAAGTAGATCATGAAATTAGGCTAGTGCCTGGAGCTGCACTAGTTGCAAAGAGACCTTATAGAATGTCCATACCTGAAGCAATTGAGTTGAAGGAACAGCTCAAGCAACTGTTGGATCAGGGTTACATCCGGCCTAGCAACTCACCATGGGAAGCTCTAGTACTATTCCAGAAAAAGAAAAATGGGACACTTCGACTATGTATTGATTACCGAGGGTTGAATCAATCAACAGTCAAGAACAAGTATCCTATTCCTAGAATAGATGAGCTTCTTGATCGTCTTCAAGGTGCAAAGATCTTCTCCAAGATTGATCTCAGGTTAGGTTACTATCAAATAAGGATCAAGGAAGAAGATATTCCAAAAACGGCCTTCAATACAAGATATGGGCACTTTGAGTTCATGGTTATGTCATTCGGGTTTACAAATGCACCTGCCACCTTTAATAGATTAATGCAGGATATTTTTAGACCATATCTTGATGATTTCGTGCTTGTCTTCTTCGATTACACTTTAGTCTATTCTAAACAGGAAGAAGATCATGAACCTCAACTTCAGATTGTCCTTGAGACAATGAGGTCCCATAAGCTGTATGCAAAAATGAAGAAGTGTGCATTCTTCAAGCGTCAGATTGAATATCTGGGATTCATAGTATCATCAGAGGGAATATCAGTAGACCCAGCCAAAGTCACAGATGTGCTTGAATGGCCAATACCAGTATCCGTCAAAGAAATACGTAGCTTTCTTGGCTTGACAGGATGGTATAGGGTCTTTGTCAAAAACTATGCTTTGATTGCAGCGCCTCTTATAGACTTACTAAAGAAGCAGACTTCTATTACATGGTCAACTCCCGAACAAAATAGCTTCGACAAATTGAAGCAAAGTTTGGTATCAGCACCTATTCTAAAACTTCCTGACCTCAATAAAGAGTTCGAGGTAGTAACCGATGCCAACATTCTTGCCTTGGGGTGTGTACTTATGCAGGAGGTCATCCAGTAGCATACTCTTCAAGGAAATTGAAGAGTCATGAAAAGAATTCTGCCACGCATGATCTGGAATTATTAGCTATCATCCATGCTCTAAAGCTTTGGAGACACTACCTGTTGGGTAACAAGTTTACTCTAGTAATCGATCATAAGAGTCTCAAATGGATTTTTACCCAGAACGAGCTCAACATGAGGCAACGTCGATGGATCGAAGTATTGGAGGAATATGATTTTGAAATCAAGTACCGACCAGGGAAAGAGAATGTAGTTGCCGATGCATTCAGTCGCAAGGCATTCCTAAATTCCCTAATCTTGCAGAATCCATCAACAGCCAGATCTCTGGCTACAAAGGTATCTATGCCAAACAACCCTATACTTGAACTAGCTAGAGAGGAAGCATGCCATGATTTGGCCTACCAAACAATGATAAAGGAAATATCTACCAAGGAGTAGAATCAGAAGTTGCAAGCTAAGTATCAGGAATTTTCCATTGATAATAGGCTTGTCTACTACAGAGCAAGGCTGTGTATACCAACAAGCCAGTCACTTAAGCAGAAGATATTATGGGAAGCTCATGATTCCCCTTTCGCAGGACATCCTGGCTATGCAAAAACTCTTAATGCAATTAGGAAGGGCTACCATTGGGAGAGGCTCAAAGGAGACGTTCTCAAGTATGTCACTGAATGTTTGTCTTGCCAATGTATCAAGGCCGAACATGTCATGATGCCAGGGAAACTGCAATCGCTTGACATTCCCCAAATGAAATGGGAGTTCATCAGTATGGATTTTGTTGTGGGCTTACCCCAAGTCCAAGGAGGATACAATTCCATTATGGTTGTGGTTGACATGCTTACCAAGATTGCACACCTGATTCTAGTAAAGACAAACTATAAAGCCTCTGACATTGCAAGATTGTTTAACAAGGAGATATTCAAGCTACATGGGTTACCTAAAAGAATCATTAGTGATCGAGATTCTCTCTTCACATCACACTTCTGGAGAGCTATCTTTGAAGCTATTGGGACTCAACTCTGTTTTAGCACCGCCTACCATCCCCAAACGGATGGACAAACAGAGCGAGTGAATCAAATCATTGAGGATATGCTTAGGGCATACTGCTGTCGAGAGCCGAAGAGGTGGTTTCAATACTTGCCATTAGTTGAATTTGCCTACAATGCTTCTTACCAGCAGAGCATTCAAATGACCCCTTTCCAGGCATTGTATGGTCATGATTGTCGAAGTCCCCTAAACTTTTCTGATCCAACCCTAAGAGTTGAAGCTTCAAGACAAATGTTGGAGGACATGGATGATCAAATAAGGTCAATAAGACAAGACATACAAGCAGCCAAGGATAGACAAAAGGCATATGCAGATTTGAAATGTCAAGAAAGATTCTTCAAAGAAGGAGACATGGTCTTCATTCAAGTACGCCCTAAAAAGAGTTCTCTATCCCTAGGAGAATGCAGGAAGCTAAGTCCAAGGTATTGTGGGCCATATAAAATCCTCAACTGCCTAGGACCCAATGCTTATGGATTTCAACTCCTTGAGAACCTAAAGGTTCACAATGTATTCCATATCAGCCTATTGAAAAAATATGTACCCAATCCTAATCATGTACTTAATGACCAACAAATTGTAATGCCTAGTCAAGGAGTCCTTGAACTAAGGCCAGAAAGGATCTTAGATGTTAGGGAAAGATAGTTAAGATCTAGAACCTTGAAAGAATGCCTTGTCCAATGGAAAGATTATCCTGAAGAGGATGCCACTTGGGTAGATGAAGGCACTCTCAACCATCAATATCCCCAGTTTATCTCGAGATGAGGACATCTTGATTCCTCCAAGGGGGAGAGAATGTAAAATTCCACGTGGAAAAAAAATAAATCGGACTTTTGAAAAATTTTTATCCCCCCCCCTTATCCCTCCAACCAACTGACGAGCTGGAGGGGGAGGGGAATAGAAGGAGACAGTAGGCTCCTTGGTGGAGCCTATGGAGGGAGGGAGGACATGCGTGTCGACACGCACGAAGTAAAGATCCCCCTCCCTCCACTATATAAAGCGTGAGGAGGCGGAGCCGTGAGGAAGGGAGGGGCTGCCGTGCTGCATGCCAGACTGAGGGAGGCTTCGGAGATCGTCGTGGTGGGAGAATGGTGGTCACCGCCTGTCCAAACCGTTAGCCGCGGAGCTAGATTACGCCGCCAGCGCCGCTTGTCACTACGCCACGACTAGTTGCTGTTGACGCCGCCCTCGTAATCCATTAAGTGGCTTTTTTTCTCCACGTGGCTGCCCACAGAAGCTCTCAGAAGCTTCTTGAGAAGCTTCTAAAGGGGGGGGGGTCATCTAAGCCCCCCTTCCTATACCCTTCCCTTAAAATCTTATTACCCTTCCCCCTCCCGGGTTTTAAAATTCCCCCCCCTAAGCCCCCTTGTTCTCCCCCCTCTCGGGGTTTGAAATCCCCCCCCTAAGCCCCTTGTTTCCCCCCCCCTCCCGAGATTTTAAACCTCCCCTTAAGGCCTTGTCCCCCCCCTACCAGGTTTTTTTTAAAAACCCCCGTAAGGCCTTGTTTTCCCCCCCCCTCGCAGTATAATCCCCCCCTAAGCCTTGTTCTTTTCCCCTCCGGATTTTAATCCCCCAAAAGTCCTTATTACCCCCCCCTCCCCGCAGGTTTAAATTTTCCCCCCTAAGCCCCCTTGTTTCCCCTTTCGGTTTTAATTTTCCCCCTAAGCCCTTGTTCTTTTTTTTCCCCCCCCTCTTAGCTGTTTAGACTATTCAAGTCACACCCATAGGCCTACCTTGTTCTTAGGCTACCTTGCGGACTTCCATTCTCTTGCATTAATTCCTTCACTCACTTTTAAATCTTTTTGTGCAAGTACTCTCGTAGTTTAGCTTTGTGTTCTTAGTCTTATCAAACAAGCCGGTGTCCACACACTCCCATGTCCTAAAAATCCAATGGCTTTGTATGGTATCCCGTAAGGAAGAAACATCCGTGAGATAAAAGATAGGGAGGGAAGTAGAGGGAGTGAAAAGAGGGAGTGAAGGAGGAAGAGTGGGGAAAAGGAAAAAGAAAAGGAAGGAGAAGAAGGTGGAATTCCAAGAAGAAAAAGGAAAAGGCTATCTCACATTCAAACTACAATGCCGCCGAAGAAAGTCCAAGGTGTAGCTGCGGGAGGGTCATCTCCCGGTATCCATGTGGATATCTCACCTCAAAGCCAGGATTTTCTTCTTGATATTAATTCGGTTTTAAGTCAATCATGCAAAGGAAAATTGTTAAGAAAAGATATATTTGTTCGAGTTATTTTTAACGAAGGATTTAGCTTATGAATGACAATGTATACAAATTAGCTTTCTTCAAATTACATCAAGCATTATAAAATTATAGGCAAGATTAACCATTTACTATAGTAATATATTCCTAAAGTGTAGAAATTATATCTTGCACCATTAGTCTTATTCCTTTCGCAATGAATCATGGTAAAATGGCTAAATTCATGAAAGGTTTCTTTCGATGCTCAAATTACTAGGGAGTTATCTTTGCTAGTTGCACATCTTAGCAAGGCAACTGTTGTTATTTGGCATGAGTTCATCTTTAAAGAAAACAGAAGTTAAATGTTAGGAATTAACAAGTATAAAAATTAGATATACGAACTCATTTGGAAAGAAAATGTAATGGGGAATTGCTGGATGACACTCTATTAACACTTTTCCCCTACTCTTTGAGGACTTGGGACAAATAAAGTGTGTATACACCAATTTCTCAGCTAGGCCTTTGTCCCAAGAAGTATCGTCGCTCTTTGTATCATCTTGGCATTATGCTATATGCCAAATTAAACTATATTGATTGGGAAAGTTAATTGTCACAAGGATAGTAAAACCGTGACAAGACGAGTAAGATTACTTTCTAAAAGCTAACCGAACCAATCTTTTCAAAAGCTAACCAAACCAATCTAAACATAGAAACATTCATACCCTAAACACTTGACTACTTTCCTTACCGTAAGGACAATAATTTCATAAAGATAAGAAACTAGGAAACCCTAGGCCTGACATACGTCAACTTAGGGAATCTAAACAGGTTATTCCATCGCAGGACTTACGCAACATGTATGAAATCATTTTGTGATTGATTCACAAGGAAAAAAATGAAAAAACCCTCATCAAGGACAGCAGATCCTTACGCAAGCTATCTTGCAAAAAGACGTATTTTTGGGTATCCTTCTAAATAAGGAAAGTTGTAAACCAGAAACTAGCATATCTAAGGTATCTTAGGGTTAACCAAGTTGGGTATACCCTACATCCGAATATAAGGGATCTTGCCAAGTTACAAGACATCTTGAGAACGACTGCTGATATACTCAAAAAGGAAAGAACACTTCCTTAGCAGTTTGCCATACAACTGGGTTGATTAATGGAAATGTTTGTGCTTGCTAGAGATTTTTAGGGCTCTGTTTGAATTATGAATTACAAATTTAAAAAAGGAGTACCTATACTTCACGTTAAAGGCCTGAAGGGAGAGGCAACTTCAGTTACCCCCGACTACCTGCCTAACCCTAACCAAGGGGGTTGTTGACCGCGACAAGAATGTGGACCAAACATGCCGCGAGAGGTCTTTTCGTTAAGCTCTACTTGGAGTAGGAGGACGCTTGGGTGCTAGGGGAGGCTCTAGCCATAAATCCCTCACCTTCCGGGTCCTGCACAAGAGGCTAACGTGACTCGGGATTGGATCTCGAGACCCGCATACTAGTTGACGGGCGGAAGCTTGGAATAGTGATCCCTGGAGATTACTGGTTAGCCTTCAGGCAGATTATGGAAAAGCCTATGGGCGGAACTCCTTGTATTTCAAAGATAAAATGATGAAATGTTAAAAGAACTTGCTTGATGTTGTTTTTCTATGTATCGTGATAAGATTACGTGAAGGAACCAGTGCTTAACAAGGTTAATTAAGGAAGCTGATTGTTATATGTCAAATTAATGTGTTAGATAATTACATAACTAAAACAAACCGAGGAAAGTGTGGAGGATTGGCCATGGGTCCGTCCTACGGTTGGGTGGTCCCGGTTAGCTGGGAACTTTTCTCAAAAATCTGGAGGAACAGCAGAATGATCATCATCATCAAAAAGAATAACGAGAACGATGACCTAGAGTTACGTCTTACCCAATTTACGCTGTTTTAGGGGAACGGAATGGGGCTATGCCTTATGGCAGAGAGATTGAGCTTTGCATCCCTCTCATTTCCCATTCTCCTTGAGCCAAGTGCAGGGTGAATCCGCTTCGGACCTGGCGTTTCTGCGTAAAGTAGTTCACTCGGGTCTGACGCTAGTTGCTGTTAGCTAATGACCCATTAGGAAAACCCTAATTCTGGTCGATCCTAAGTGGGAACGGCCAGGATACTTCCGCTACATGGCAGACGCGGGAAGAACTAGATCGCAAAACCCGTAACATTCCATGGGAGTGCCGGGCGGAGCTTTCTAGACATCCTTTCCGATGGACTGCTAAGACGTGTCCTGGATAATACTATGGGACACGTTACATAGCAATGAGGCGAATTTCCATATGTATGTGTATCATTTAGAACCTTTTTTATCAAGAAAATATTCTAGCATAAAACCCTACTAATCTATTGAAAGCTATTGAGCTTATAGAATGTTATGGAAGAAAGTATATAAGAGAGTCTTCATTTCAACCTAGTTATGGATAGCCAAGGATTGTTTTCAAATAGGGACAAGTTGACAATATTTATGGCAGTAATCATGTACCAATTGGGAGCTTAAGAGTGCCAACTTATCCATCATTTTGATGCTTCAAGACCTCAAGGAAATTTAAGGACAACAAAAAGAGTGGATCTTAAACAAGGGGACATCAAGTTTAAGTCTACTTCAACCAATGTGAATCCACAAATAGATTTCTAGGATCTCTACAAAGAAAGAAAAGAAAATGGCTCAAAAAAGGCTTATGCTTTAAATGTGGAAAAAAATATACAACTAATCATGCAATAAAGTGTGTATACAAAAATGTAAAATCCAAGGTCCATAGTATGTTAGTATTTGAAGACTCGGAGGATGACATTGATGAGCTCAATGTATTTGTAACTATTGCTGAAAATAAGAATGTTGAGGAGGAAGTTGGGCAAGAACACTTTTATGATCCTGTGGACACTTTTCATTTTGATCTAGGTGGTAGTGTTCCTTTTTATCTAGGAGAAACTCATGATGAGTCCCTTGCTGCCACTAATTGTTCCATTTCCATGGATGCTTGGCCATGTTCTAAGAGCCCTAATACACTTTTTATGAAGGGTAATATTCATGGGAAGGATGTGTTCATCTTGATAGATAGTGGCAATACACATATTTTGTGAATAAGTCCAATGTATATAAATTGAATTTTCTTCCCATTGATTTACTGCAGCCCATAAGAGTTCAAATAGAAAATGGTGAAGAAACAATTAGCACTTAAATATGCCCACAAGTTTCTTTACAATTGGCTAAAAATTATGAAGCAAAAGTAAACTTAATTACTTTGTAAATGGGTGTTAAGACTTCAAGATCAGCTCTAATATCTTTAGGTTGTGTGTACCTGACACTTAGCTTGTCCAGTTGTACTACATGCCAACATTAAATAAGTCGGTGACTTTAGACTTTTTGTGTACTTGGTGTGAATGTCTTATAGACCTTAGTGTGTTGTATTCACTTCAGTTAGATGAGTTAGTGATATAATGAAAAAAAGAGAAGAGAGCACATTGCTCCTCTCTCTTGGTTCAAATCTCTATTTCTCTTTTTAAACATGATATCAAAGCCATGAATGGCCTATGTGGTGGATAGCATTTGTGAAGCAGACTTGGAACTTGAAGATTCAGGGTTCTTGACAAGAGGGGCTAACTAGCGTTGTTCCTGTTGTTGAAGGTATGCATTGCATCATTTGGTTTGCCATTGCTCAAGAGGTTGTCTGTGACTTTTCCAGAGCATTGTGGAGGCTTTATTGAGAACTTAAGAGCAAGCATTGGTCATCATTTCATTATGGAGCTATTGCTGTGATCATCATACTAGTCTACATGTTTGCATGTGATGCTGAGGGAGTCTCCTTAGCTACCAATAAACACAACAAATACTTACTAGGCTATATATTGCTTGGAAATGCTTCTTGGAAGGTCCTTTGATGTCTTGATATGCTTTTGCTTAGTTTGGAGATAATACATGACGTAGAAAAACTGGTTACATGTTTGGAATTGAAGAATGTCTACTATATACAGACAACATACAACATGTATTATCTCTAACATGAGCTTGGACCTCTGTAACATACCCAAAAGCATCATACAACATACAACATGTATGTATATCTGACATGAGCTTGGACCTCTCTAACATATCCATGAACATGAATATATGCAAGGATGACATAAGGATTTGATTTTGTGCCTTGGAGCTAGAAATTTTTTCTAAAATACTTAGATCTGGAAATTTTTCATAGGCTGAAAATTTTCATTTAATGTGGACAACAGCCATTGTCTTTTATTGAAGCAATACATGACATTAGAAGGCTTATGTCATTTGTATAACTTGGCATATGTCTTCTAAATGTCTGGTGGATTAAGAAAAGTATTGGAGGCTACTGAATGCTAAAGGTTGAAGTTGGAAACAAATACATTGACATCTACTTGGCTAGTTACAAACAGTAAATGTATTATATGATATTGCTCCTTGAAGACAAAGTTTATGGATGCCGGTATGGTCATGTATGGATCCCTCCACACACAGTAGAAAATGTATGAAGTGATTTGAGGACATTCTTGAGCTTGAGTACACCTTGATAGTCAGTGTCCAGGATATCTGCAACCAGTGAGCAAATTTATACCACTTGTACTTGATGTATATGTACCAATTTGTGCCCATATGATCATGTATGGACTTATACATGTACTAGCAGATGTCTAGGAATTTTTGAAGTAGGTATGGCATGTATAAACTTTAGTTTTGGCTATGAATTAGCTGCTGGTTATCGATAGTCTAGAAATTTCAGACTGCATGTTTGCTTGAGTGCAGTAAGGTTGCATGAGACAATGTTAAAGCACCTATATGGTCTATGTGTTGATTGATGTACCTACCAGTTATGCCACATTTTTGTGGATGGAATTGAGATGTTAAGGGGCTGAAATACTTTGCTTTTAGTAGTGAATTTGTTGCAAAAATTTGTCATAAATGGTCAAATATTGTAGTTAGTCAGTTAGACTGGTTGACCTTGTAGGAAGTCAGGCAGTGACAAGATATTGTCTGGTACAATATGGCTAATGTAGATAGGACCAAAAACATAACCCAGATACTGGGGCAAAATCTTGATAGTAACAATTATGCCATACGGAAGTTCCGCACGGAGAACTTCTTGATAGGTAAAGGATACTGAGAGTTGTTGACTGGAGAGCACAAGCTGGAACCCGAGCTCCTAGAGATGCCTACAGGTAATCAAAGATGAGCACACTAAGCTTGGACAGAAAGAGCTCGTAGGGTTCTACATTGGTTGTCTCTAAGTATCTCGGATGCTATGGTGATGCAGATCATGAATTGCAAGTCACCAAGAGATGCATGGAACATTCTATTAAGATATTATAGCACAACTACAAATGCTAGGAAGATACAGTTAAAGCAGAAATTTAACAACATGGACAGAAAAGGAAGATCTATAGTCGAGTAAGTTACTCATGAATATATGTGTGCATCATGTGGGTTCAAAATAAGGTATTTTTAAAATACCATTTTTATACATTTTTTTTACATATAGAAGGATGTAATATAAAGGGGTTATTTAGAGATTGAATAGAAAAGGGTTATATTTTATTTAGGAAAAATTCAAAGATAAGGATATTTATAAATAGGCCTTCAACACACGTGATGTAGAGGATATACATATAGTAACTTCCTTGAGGATCTATACAAGAGATTAAGACCATTGCAAATCAGCTTGCATCCATTGGCACATAGGTTGCGGATGAAGACATGGTTGCAGTGATATTAAATGGTTTGGGGCTTGAATATAAGTCATTCGATACCTCCATATCTGTGTGGGCTACAATGCCGGATTTTACTAAGTTTGTTGCATTGCTCATTCATGAGGAAGTTAAATTGGGTTTGGCTACAGGTTCTAGCACCTCCAAAAGAACAAGGATGTTGTCTTTTATTTGAATCAATGTGGCAATGGCAACCGTAGTAGACATTATGGTTTTGGTAGAGGAGGCTAGTAGAATATCTCATATGGCAAAAATAACCAGGAGGGTTCAAATGCACGAGGAGATTGAAATTTTAGAGGCAAGTGGAGATCTAGCCCTAGAGGTAGAGGCTCTTGGGGCAGTAGTAGCGCCCATTTGACAATCCTAATAAGGATAAGGATTGTCACTATTGTGGAAAGTACAGTCATATTTCCAAGGACTGCTGGAAGAAGCAGGGCAATCAAAGAGGAAAACAACACGGACATTATGCATTGTTGAGTTAGGCAGAAGATGTATATGGGGATAGATTATTTGCCGAGATAGAGGCTCCTGGGGGAAGCAATAGCGCCCATTTGACAATCCTAATAAGGATAAGAATTGTCAATATTGTGGAAAGTATAGTCATATTTCCAAGGACAGCTAGAAGAAGCAGGGCAATCAAAGAGGCAAATAGCATGTACATTATGCATTGTTGAGTCACGTAGAAGATGCATCTGGGGATAGATTGTTTGCCATGACATATGTGAAAGACATGGCTGCTAGGAAGTCTCATGAGGATGCAATTTGGTACATTGATTCGGGGGCATTGAATCATATGAAACCTCATGGTAACTAGTTTACAGATATGGTACCTGAGAAGAATGGCAATGCATGCATAAGGGATGACATGTATCATAGCACAGAACATAAATGCAAAGTACCCTTGGTAATCCATGATGATAGGAAGAGCTTACATGATGTACTACTTGCATATCCCATCAATTACTAAAAATTTATTGTCGGTGGGTTAGATGACTGAGTAGAATTTGCAAGTCTGATTTAACAAGCATGGATGCTTCATTGAGGATTTTGGTAATGGTTGCAAATTGATTGCTCACAATCATAGAAATGCCAGGATGTTTACTCTTGATGCAACTTTTCCACAATTGAAATCAGCAACGTTTGCCCATGGTTCTAGCATAGTTACACACTTGAAAATATGACATAAGAGAGTGGGACATGTTAATCTTTAGTGGCTGCAAATGATGTAGAAGAAACAACTTGTGACAGGTTTACCCAAGTTTCAATATATAGATATTGGTCATGTCTGCGGTGTTTGCCAATTTGGTAAATAGTCGAGGTTTCCATTTGTCACATGCATGTAAGAAATATTACATGACCATTGCAATTAGTTCATTCTGATGTGTGGGGGCCATTCCATAATGCATCCATAGGAGGCTCTAGGTACTATGTGACATTTATTGATGATTATAGCCGCTATACTTGGGTTTATATCTTAAAAACAAAGGATGAGGTGTTTGTTGTTTTTTAGCAATTTAAAAAGTAGATTGAAAAGGAATTTGATTATTACATCTCTTGCTTGAGATCTGATAGAATTGGGGAGTATGTGTCAAATGAGTTTGGTAGTTTTTTGGCTGAAAATGACATACGTAGGCAGCTTACTTGCAGTTATACTCGTTAGTAGAATGGGGTAGATAAGTGGAAGAATAGGGTATTGATGGAAGTTGCTCAAGCAATGATGAATGAGAAGATTATGCCGCTCCATTATTGGGCTAAGGTTGTTATGAAAGCCATGTATATCTTGAATAGGACTTCCACTACAGATATTCATGAGATGACACCATTTGAGAAATTGTATGGCTACAAGCTTGATGTCAATCACATGCAAGTATTTGGCTATCTTGCTTATGTACACATAACAAAAGTTGGATCCGAAAGCACATAAGTGTGTCTTTATTGGATATTCACAGGAGAAGAAGGCATGCAAACGCTATGATCCCTCTACTCGTGATACATTAGTGAGAAGAGATGTCATCTTTGATGAGATGGCCTCTTGGTATGCATCACCGGCTGCATTGCCATCAGATATGCCTTCTAAATATGTATCTATATTTGATTTGCAACAGAGTACTGCTTTGACAGGTTCTAGTAGTTTGACAATAACTCCATGAATAGGGAGATTACAGAGCTCGGGCTCACCATCCACTGACACTCGTATGTCAGTGAGGGGAAGATGTGATGTGATGGACATCAAAGGGAAAGAAAAAGCTTCTGAATATGCATCTGGTGTGATGACACCTGTCACTTCATGTTATGACTCAGCTGACAGTGTAGACAGTGAACTTGGTATTTTGATAGTGTGTATGCTTGGCATTAGGCAAAGCAGATACATTTCGCCTCATGAGAGAGGGGAATCGAGTAGTGCACCATAGCTTAGACAATTGCAGAGAGTCATGTACATTGTGGATAGGCTAACTTACAATGGTTTTTCTACAAAGCATTTTGCTTATATGAAAAAGGTGATAGAGGTCAAAGATCCTGCTACATTTACTAAAGCAGTGATGAATAAAAATTGGTGCACGACTATGGATGAGGAGATAGATGCTTTTGATGAAAATAGTACTTGGGATCTTGTGTCACTGCGAGAAGGAAAGAAGATCATTGACTCTAAATGGCTCTACAAGATTACATACAAGTCGGATGGCACTATAGAGAGGTACAAAGCCATGCTGGTTGGAAAGGGATATGCCCAACAGCATGGGTTAGACTATGTGGAAACATTCAGCCCTATTGCCAAGATGGCAATCATAAGAATAGTGATCGCATTGGCTACTGCTAAAGGTTGGAAATTACAATAGATGGATGTGAAGAATGCTTTCCTCAATGGTGACTTGGAAGAGGATGTTTATATGGATCATCCCTCGAAAGGTATGTACACTGTGATTTTCAGCGTTATGTATGTAAGCTAAAAAAAGTGTTGTATGGGCTGAAGCAGGCTTTGAGAACCTGGCATGCAAAGATTAGTAATTACTTGCAGAGTTTGGGATTTACTATTGGTGGCTGGGTTGATCATAGTTTGTTTACAAAAAAGGCAATAGTTCTAGTCATCTATGTTGATGACTTGATAATCACAAGTGATGATGACTTGGGGATACAGCATGTTATGCACATGATGAAATCTAACTTTGACATGAAAAACTTAGGTAAACTAAAGTATTTCTTGGGTATTGAGAAGATCAAAGCTGAAAATAGTTTATGGCTTACAAGAAACACTATGCCATTGAAATGATGAAGAAATATGGCATGGCTGAATGCAAATCACTGGATACACCTCTTGATTAGAATGTCAAGTTGGACATTAGCACCGGAGCTGAAATTGATGATGTGACTATGTACAGGCAGATGGTTGGTAATCTGATCTACTTGACTATCACTAGGCCGGACTTGAGTTATGTAGTTGGGCTCATAAGTCAGTTCATGCATAAGCCCAGAAAGCCACATTTGGATGTTGTTAGGTGGATTATGAGATATGTTAAGTCCACTGTAGATTATGGGATGTTCTATGTGAATGACAAGCCCTTGACACTAGTTGGCTACATAGATGTAGATTGGGTAAGATGCTCATATGATCATAAATCTATGAGTAGTTATGCTTTTGGCTTTGGAAGTGGAATCATCAGTTGAAGCAATAAGAAGCAACCTAGGGTTCCATTGTCTAGTACTAAGACCTAGTACATGGATGGTGCATTGGTAGCATCTGAGCTTGCATGGCTGCTTAAGCTTATGGCTGATTTAGACATACATGTGGATGCTCTAGTGACCTTGTTATGCGACACTCTCGGTAGTGTACTCCTGGCAATGAATCTAGTATACCATGCTAGGACTAAACACATTGAGGTACACTACCACTTTATCAGAGAGATGGTTCTTGCAAGGAGAGTAGATCTATAGTTGAATAAAGAGGTTGAAGATTTGTCCAAAAATTGAGCAAATAATCTAGCTTTGAAAGCTCTTCTTGAGGAGTACAAGGATTTGTTAGAAGTACCCACTTCATTGCCTCCTAAGAGAGCAATAGATCACCCTATCAAATTGGAGCTAAATCAACACCGATTAATAAGTCACCCTATAGATTGTCTAAGTGTGAGCATAAAGAAGGAGTCAAGAAAATCAAGGAGCTTCTTGGAATGATATTTATTGAACCCAGTTCTTCACCTTTTGCATCTCCGATCTTGTCACTGAAGAAGAAAGATGGATCCTTCAAGATGTGTCTTGACTATGAGGATCTAAACAAGATCATAGTGAAGAACAAGTGCCCAATACCTAGAATTGATGACTTGCTTAATGAAGTCAAGGGGACTAGATTCTTTACAAAGATTGACTTGACATCAGGGTATCATCAAATCCGTATGCGAGAGAGTGATGCAATCAAGAATACCTTTAGGACTGATTAAGGGCTATAAAAAGATTCACTTTAGGTCAAGGTATCATGAGATCCGTATGCTAGAGAGTGATGCAAATAAGACTGCTTTTAGGAATATGATCGAGGGCTATACCATTTTCTAGTGATGCTATTTGGTCTTATTGATGCTCCAACTACCTTCGTGAGTTTTATGAACAAGATTTTGTAGCCTTTTCTCTTTCAGTTTGTCCTAGTCTTCTTTGATGACACTTTGATTTACAGTAAGACCCTTTAGGACCATTTATCACATATGAGGAAATTCTTTGATGTATTGAGGCATCACACACTTTTTGCTAAGGAGAAGAAATGCTCTTTCATGCACAATGAGGTAGAGTACTTGGGCCATATTGTTAGTGAAAAAGGGATCCAAACTTACTAAATAAGGTGGACTGTGTTAAAGATTAGACAACACCTACTACCACTACATCACGTAGAGGGTTTCTTGGTCTATCCTCATTTTATCGCCAAATCACTAAGCATTTTATGGCTATTGAAACTCCTTTGACAAACATGTTGAAGAATGAAGCTTTGTTTTTGGATGCACTTGTGGTGGATAGTAGCTTCAACCACCCAATTAAAGGAGCGTCTTACTTCTGCTCCTATTCTAGTATGCCCAGGAGTTTATTATACAATGTGATGCCAGTGGCTAAGGCATAAGGGTTGTTCTATTAGAGGAGCATGGAGTGATTACTTTTGAAAGTTGCAAGCTTACAAATAAGAAAATGACTATGAGATTTTATGACCAAGAGATGTTGCATATCTTATATGTGATAAAGAAATGGCACCATTATTTGTATGATAGTTGGTTTAGAGTTCAAAGTGATTATAGGTCCTCAAGTATTTATTCACACACTCCAATCTTACTCCTAAGCAGCATAACTGGATAGCTACTCTGCAAAATTATGATTTTGACATCACTCATAGGAGGGGAAGAGACAACGTAGTGGCTGATTATTTTTCTCATATGTGGGCATGTAAAGTTTCAGCTCAATGACGACTGAGCTATATAGTGACTGGATTGAAGAATTAGAGAAAGCCTATCTTTTGGATGAAGAGTTGAATCATGTTTTTTAGAAATTACAATAAGGTCTCATGGAGAGAAGCTCACATCATCAACTTTGAAATGGCCTAATCTAGTTGCATTCTTCACCTTTAGCTAGACTCTTAGAGTTTTTAAAACCTATGATAATATTAAGAAAAGATTTTATTGGAAAGGACTATGGAAAGATGTTAAAGATTTTGCCATGACGTCCATGCCTTGTGAGTAGTAGCAGAATAAGGATATCACCCATAGGCCAAGTGGTTTGTTGCATCCATTACCTATTCCTATGGGCAAATGGATGCACATTGCCATGGACTTTATTACTAATTTTTTTACTACCAAAAAGGGATGGAATAGTATATATGTGGTGGTGGATAGACTCACCAAGGCAACCCATTTCATTCCAACCATCATAGGTGGCCAGTCACTTTATGGAGAAGTTTTTAGATTACATGGAGTACCACATATGATTGTTGATGATAGAGATTCAAAATTCATAAGTACCTATTGGTAGGTAGTATTTATATCCATGGGTACTAAATTGGCTCCTTCTACAATCGATCATCCACAAACTGATAGATAAACAGAAAGGGTAAACAAGTGGATGGAGACTTACCTTTACCGTTTTTGTCATGATGTGCAACATTCATGGGATTCTTGGTTGCACTAGGCTAAGTTTGCCTACAAGATTTCCACTCATATTGGTATTGGAGTTTGGCACTTAGATGCTATGTATGGTTATAAGGTGCCCTTATTTACAACCATTTTAAATGAGAAAATCAATCCTCATCGGAAAGAAGAATTGGAAAGAATACAGACCCTTTTTCAACAATGTAAGATGGATCTTAGGAAGACCCAAGGTCAGATGAAGATGTATGCAGATGAGAAGAGACTATCCTTAGAGTTCCAAGAAGGAGAATTAGTTTTGTTGAAAGTGCCCAAGTCTCCTTACTCTACCTTGAAGAATGGATCGAGTAACAAGCTTTCTCATAGGTTTTATGGACCCTACAAGATCCGAAAGCACATTAGAGACTTGGGATTTGGATTGAAACTACCCTCTTCCATTAAGATTCATAATGTATTCGATGATAGTCAACTCAAGTCTTTATGTGGTGCTCTTGTGGATAAAATTTATGAGCTACCACCTATAGATAAAGAAGGTCACATTCAGTACATCCCCAAGGTTATCATAGGTCAGCATGAGAAGAAGCTTTTCTCTCGCTCTATCATTGAATATTTGATTAGATGGAGAGGCATACCACCTGAAGAAGCTTCTTGGAGACCCAAATCAATATTAGATGAGTTTCTTATTTACCAAAAACATTGGTGGCCAAAGCATAATAACTATGGAGCGAGTTATGGTATAGATAAGGTCATGACAATAGTTTGTTTTAGAACAATTTTTATTTTGCATAATGTTTAGAATTATGCTATCTACACAGACTCAAAGTACTCTTCAAGAGCTATGTTTTGGCATATCACACACTTCATTTGGATACTTATATTGGAAGTTATGGAAGATTTGGTTTAGCAGGGTATTTTCTTTCAGCAAGCTATCTTCTTTGTTTTGAGTCTATTTCTTGAATACTTGAAGGCTCAAAACTCTTTTGAAGAACTCATGATCATGTATATAGTCGAGGCTTACTTTTCTTCCTTCATTTCAATCCATATGTCTTCAATATTTAATTCATTTTTCTACTGTATCTAGCTGAAAACAAAGTAGTACTCTGTTTGATCCTTCCTTTTTAGCTTTTATAAGTTTATTTTAGTGGGAAAAAACCTTTGGGATGGGATGGATTGTAAAAATATGGGAAGAAGAGATGTTTAGTATAGAAATAATAATAATAACTTGTCACATTGATATCGGTATAAAAGAGAGAGACATGTAATTTCACATCTTTTGCAACATTAATATATTATTGTCTCTTATCTCACCTCCTTGTTCATAGTTTCTCTGGATTCTCTCCTTTTTCTATCTTTCTCTCTCTTTTTCTAGTCTATCTCTCTCCTCTCTCTGTCTCTCTTGCACTCATCTCTCTTCTAGAGTCTTCTCTCACCTATTTCTCCCTTCCAGTCCTCTCCCTGACACCTTGAGCCCTAAAAACCCCCTAGATCCTAAACCAATGTAAGTGTTAAGGACCTAGGCTAGACCTAAGAACTCATGCATCATGTCTATATTTGTGTTTTTGAGGTTTGGGTCCTCATTGAGCTTATGGACAATTGGCCCTTCTATCAACAATGCTTATAAACATAATGCTCTATAAATATAGATAGTGCTAGAATTTACTACCTCATATTGAAGCTTGTCATCGGTCCTCTAATCAAATTGGGTTAATGTGCAATAAAATATTTTGCAACTCAATATTCTCTCAAGTTTAATCGGTAATTGTTGGTTAATGAAGTGAGTAATCTTGCTTGAGTATAACTAGTTTAGGATTTAGGGTTTCATATTTACCTTGAAACTTAAACCCTGGACTAATATAAGTGTTAAGAACTTGGGCTAGAACTTAGAACTCATTTGAGATGTTGGTCCTCATTGAGCTCATAGATAATCAACCTTTCTATTAACAACACTTGTAAATGTGATCTATAAATGTGAAGAGCATCAAAATTACAAGTAGGTATTTGAGAATTCTAAGTTTATTTTTTTTCACACTTACTTAATTTTAATAAATTAAAACAAAAACTCATAAATGTAGAGAAAATGTTCAAGAAAAAAAGGAAATTTCATATTAGCCAATTTAAACAGTAACTAAAATGATGTCAAACAAACGTAGGGATTCATATTAGCTAATTCAAACATAAACTAAAACAATGTCATGCATAACTTTGAACTAAAACTAAATGAAAAAAAATACAAGCTTTCAAAAATGTTCAAAATCTAGTACTTTATGAGCTAACAATCAGTATTCAAGTTTTCTTCTATGTGAGATTCCAATTAATGATACTTATTCTTGGATGGTTCTCCCCTAGCTAGAAAGTTTGGCATGATATTTTCTCAATGTACAGCATAACGTAAGTTCCCTAATATGTGTGCCACCACCATACATGGCATTAATCAGCATGCATATGAACAATATTTAGAGAATATGACATACGATGCCATTTAACATGCCTATATTTGTGTGTGTAAGATTTGGGTCATCACTAATCTTATGGATAGTTGACCCTTCTATCAATAACACTTATACATGTGCTCCATAAATGCGAGTAACACTAGAATTTTATACCTCGTATTGAAGCTTGTTATCAATCCTCTATTATACACTTTGTAAAGGCAACTGTGTAACTAATCGCTTATTAATGTGTTTAAAAGTGTGTTTTTTGCCCTTATGAACATGTTGTTTAACACTTCAATATAATTGTGTATTCATGTAGCTACAAACATGTTAGGACATGCACAAATATTTGAGCCTATCAATGTTTCACTTCAACCTTCTTTTAAACTATAATGAAGAAAAGGTTGAGAGCTTTTACTACGTTATTGATGAGACACAAGACAACATTAAGAGCTCCCATGTGGGAGATATCATGGAGGAGAGACATTATGGAAGGAGCACATTTTTTCCCTCATCCACTTTTCTTCTCCACACACAAATGTGAGTTTGTTTTTCTCTTCTTCCTCTCCTCCTCTTCATCTCTCTTTATCTTCTTGATCTTCTTCTTCTCATTCCTCTTCTTCTTATTTATGTTATTTTCAAAGATTGAAGAAGAGAGAGAAACTCCATACTCTTAAATTAGGAGAGGATACTACAAGTAGCATTTCCCTTCTTCCACTTATTTACTTTTGTAATGTTAACATGGATTCATCCTCCTTGCATACATGTTTTTTTTTTCAATTATGTTGTAGATTTAGGGTTTTAGGATTTTCTTTTTGCAAATTTGGAAAAGATTTTGCAATATAGGAAGCATTTGGCAAGGCGTATAAGTAGGTGGATAATTTACAATCACACACTCCCTTCCTCATGTTAGTAAATGTGTAAGGGTTTTCTATTCATCTTTGCAAAGGGTTCCTTCAACATTTTACACATCTAAGCAAGCAGGTAAATTGTACTTACACAAATTATTTCTAGTGTTAGTAAACACCCAAGCCTTATTTCCTTCTTCTTTTAGTAATACTATTTTTTGTGACATTTTTTATATGTAGAGTCCTTTGAAAGATTTATGTGGAGTTTTGCAGAGGATTTTTCATAAATACAACACCTTCATGGACAAGGTTTTATTCTCTATCATCTATTTCTATTTTTACAAATGAATTTATAAATTTTTTTGTGTCTTATTTTAATTATATTCCTTTTGGTTTTTTTGGTAGATGGAGGGGATTATACTTGCATACATTATGGTTGGTGCCATATTACTTGCCACTATAATGTCTTGTATTTTTAGCAATATTTTACATGCTGAGAAGAAAAAAAATGCTCTTACACCACATATGATATATAGATCATCACAAGTAGATCCAAATCCTCCTCCATAACCTACCAATCTTATTGCGTCAGCCCCAAGTGCACCATGGAGGCATGCATACTAGAAATGCCTCCTATAAAGACCTGGCTAGAACTTGAATTTTCTGATCAAATCCAAGATTTGGTCGCTTAAAATTCTTTTATTTTGCATGCAAGCCAAAATTTAACTTCTATATATTTACCAAATTCATTTTGAGTTTTAATGTAAAGAATATTTCTATTTCATTATTGTCGTTTTTAAAAATTATTTTCCTTCATCATTTCATTGGATAAATTTTTGTTATTGGGTGTAAATTTTCATAGGTTGTTGGTTTCATTCCTATAAAAAATATCGCCTAATTAGCATGCAAGGAAGGGAAAAAAGAAAGAGGGAATTATTGAGGTTGCGAAATTGTGACTCTCACCATAGTTTTGCAATTAATATCCCAACTTCTTTGATGGACCCAACATGAAAGGATAAAGGAAGAGAGTTACAATATGGTGACAAAAATAATAGTTGATACGTGACTTGCATTACATAAGTTGAAGTTGCATGTATAAATGAATTTAAGAAAGCTTTGAAGAAAAATTATTTCATAGAGGATATAGGATTGGTTTCTTGATTGCAAAACTTTCATGAAGCTTATTGCAAAACCAAATAAAGGGCTAGCTACCACATAGCTTTTACATGAGTTTGAGTACATGTATGATATGTTGGATAATATGGAGTAGGAAGCTTTAGAATATGAAAATATAGAAAATGCTTTTGCAATTATCTAATTGTGCATTGCAATTGAGCTTAAAGAGAAATAGGGATTGAAAACTAAATGATGGGATGCTAAAGATGTTGTCTCCATGATTGTTAAGAGAAAAAGAAGAACAACCAAGATGCATGTTGGGCCCATGTCTTCAGTTCCAAGAAAAGTGACTAAGCATGCAAGGAATTGGCTTATTTCTACATGTGCACTAGTAAAAGATGATGTGATAGATGAATTGGTTAAGGATCTACATGACTTGCAAGTGAAGATTGCAAAGCTAGAGAAAATGGGATGATAAGTAGGACAATGGGTTCTAATTTGAGAAGGCTTTGTGTGGCAATGTGTTTGGTGTGATAGCACAAAGCATGAACACAGGGATTGTGAGGAATATGAAGATGCATTGGACAAGATTTTGATTTTCTTGAAGGAAGAGAGGATCCACTAGTGTGAGAGCAGGCCACAACTCAATATAAATTTTGGAAAGGGTGGAATGGCAAAAATAGTTGATGATATGGCTGTCAAAAGTGTATATGTTGCAATGGGAGTTTCTTCTTTTTAAATATAGATTTAGAAAGATCTATTATGTGTCTATGCTTGGTAGGAATACAAAAATTTGAATACATGCTATCCATACAATAGAAGGGGGGGAAATTCTTGGAGCAGACTTGAATGAGGCAGAAAGAGTATTTTAAAAAAAGACATGTAGGGATACTTCAATGGATTCTCTTTTTGTTCATGCTTATCTTTCTAAGTTTGAGAATAAATAAGTTATTTGGAAGAAAAGAAAGAGAGAGATCATGGAAATCTAGGTACTTCAAAGAGAGTAGCTAACGATAGTAGTATATATAACTATCATTTGGCTCCATCTTCTACTAGGCCTTCACCTTAACATTTTATGGAGGATGATTCAAAAGAGAAAAAGTAGGAACATACTAAACCAATGGGAAAATATCCAAGTTATAAATTGTAGTTAGATATAGAAACTACCATTAACTTCTAAAAGATTTGGAAGAACGAATCTTTATAATAAAGTGGAATTGACTTGGGAGAGTTAGAAGTTTGTATGAGAATGCAGATGGTTGGTGGATGTAGAGCATGCATGGAGGATGACAGAAACTAACAACACCCTTGGAATTTATATGCAACATGTCCTAATGTAAAGTCTAAAATTGGGGACATATAGAATGATAAGCACTTCTTTGTGCATGACTTTTATTCGTAACCTATTATTTATGGATAGCCATGTATCATAGTTATACATGTGAAGACAAAGATGTTAGATGATGGGTCAGTAAATGCAAGGATAAGAAGCCATGATGGAGAAAGGGTTCTATAGTTGTTTACTGTGTGTGGGAATCACTACAAGGAATTGGGCAATTAGCGACACCGATTAGCGACGGCGGATATCGGCGTCGCTATTGGCGTTGCTATATGCGTCGCTATTTGCGTCACAAATGCGACGTATATAGCGACGCTGCAGGAAAAAAACGCGGCCGAAACCCGAGCGCCGTTTTCATTTCTTTTGCTTCGACTTTTGAGAGCGAGAGCGAGGGAGAGAGTGAAGGCTTTGTGAGAGAAGAAGAGAAAGAAGACTTGCTGCCACTGCCGTTGTTCGCGAAGGAGAGGAGGAGCCCTCATTGCAAAGAGAAGCTGCCCCACGCTCGCCATATCTCATTGGTGAGTCTCCCTCTCTCTTTCTTTTGCTTGTTGAAGGTTTAAATCGTTCTCTTTTCTTGTTTAGGAGAGGAAATGAAAGAGAAGGAGAGGGAGAGGGAGAGAGAGGGAGATAAAGAGAGGAAGAGGGAGAGGGAGAGGGAGAGGGAGAGAAAGAGAGGGAGAGTGCATTCTCTCTCTCTCTCCCTTTTGCTTGTTTAATGTTTAAATCACTTTCTTTTTTGCTTGTTTAGGAAAGGAAACGAGAGAGTAAGAGATAAAGAGAGGGAGAGGGAGAGGGAGAGGGAGAGGGAGAGGGAGAGAAAGAAAAGAGAAAGAGAAAGAGAAAGAGAGGGAGAGGGAGGGGAGGAAATGAGAGAGGGAGAGAAAGAGAAAGAGAGGGAGAAGGAGGGAGAGTGCATTCTCTCTCTCCCTCTCCCTTTTGCTTGTTTAATATTTAAATCACTTTATTTTTTGCTTGTTTAGGAGAGCAAATGAGAGAGAAAGAGAGCGAGAGGGAGGGAGGGGAAGGAAATGAGAGAGGGATAGAAAGAGAAAGAGAGGGAGAGTGCATTGTATCTCTCCCTCTCCCTTTTGCTTGGAGGATGTTTAAATCACTTTATTTTTTGCTTGTTTAGGAAATGAGAGAGAAAGAGAGATAGAGAGGGAGAGGGAGAGGGAGGGAAAGGAAATGAGAGAGGGAGAGAAAGAGAACGAGAGGGAGAGGGTGAGAGAGAGAGTGTGCATTCTCTCTCTCACGATGGGTTTGGTTGTTTGTTGTTTGAATCACTTTCTTTTTTTCTTGTTTAGGAGAGAGGGAGAGGGAGGGGAAGAAAATAGGAGAGAGGGAGAGGGAGGGGAAGAAAATAAGAGAGTAAGAGAGAAAGAGAGGGAGAGGGAGAGGGAGGGGAAGGAAATGAGAGAGTAAGAGAGAAAGAGAGAGAGGGAGGGGGAGGAAATGAGAGAGGGAGAGAAAGAGAAAGAGAGGGAGAAGGAGGGAGAGTGCATTCTCTCTCTCCCTCTCCCTTTTTCTTGTTTAATGTTTAAATCACTTTATTTTTTGCTTGTTTAGGAGAGGAAATGAGAGAGAAAGAGAGAGAGGGGGAGAGGGAGGGGAAGGAAATGAGAGAGTAAGAGAGAAAGAGAGGGAGAGGGAGAGGGAGAGAAAGAGAAAGAGAAAGAGAAAGAGAGGGAGAGGGAGAGGGAGGGGGAGGAAATGAGAGAGGGAGAGAAAGAGAAAGAGAGGGAGAAGGAGGGAGAGTGTATTCTCTCTCTCCCTCTCCCTTTTTCTTGTTTAATGTTTAAATCATTTTATTTTTTGCTTGTTTAGGAGAGGAAATGAGAGAGAAAGAGAGGGAGGGGGAGAGGGAGGGGAAGGAAATGAGAGAGGGATAGAAAGAGAAAGAGAGAGAGAGTGCATTGTATCTCTCCCTCTCCCTTTTTCTTGGAGGATGTTTAAATCACTTTATTTTTTGCTTGGTTAGGAAATGAGAGAGAAAGAGGGATAGAGAGGGAGAGGGAGAAAAAGAGAAGGAGAGGGAGAGGGAGAGGGAGGGGAAGGAAATGAGAGAGGGAGAGAAAGAGAACAAGAGGGAGAGGGAGAGGGTGAGAGAAAGAGAGAAAGAGAGGGAGAGGGAGAGAGAGGGAGAGAGAGGGAGAGAAGGAGAGGGAGAGGGAGGGGAAGGAAATTTAAGATAATGGACTTATATGATAATGGTATGCAATGTGCTTTGCCATGGGCCACGTACATTGGTAACTCTTTAAGATGGCTTAAATATGGTCAATTCCTTCATAATGTCCAAGTAGGGGATCTAATTGTGATATGCATAATTCATTGTTTTTATATTAACTTTATAGGCATGCCAAATTAGAAATCATGCCAACTAGTCAACGGAAGGACTAAAAGAAAATGATACCCTTGCTAATGGTCATTAAGGTACTTTATCAAAATGAACCCAAAAGTATTGTTATAGAAGAAGAAACCCTTAAATTGAGTATAGGATAATTTCTCTCAGGTCTTATGACTATGAGTAGAATTGATTGAAATAAATCTTATTACTATAGTTATTAAATTTCATAGATGGCACGCATTAATTTTAAAATGGATTACTTATACTCAAAGCCGAGATATAACAAATAATTATCTACCAGGACAAACAAATCCTTGAGCATGATACAAGGCCGAGATATAACATCGGAAAATCTCTCAACTACTATATACAATGCAAGATTTATGGTCAACTTGCAACTTGATATACATCTCCATAAACCTATCCATTTAAGCCTCCTTTGCTGTAATGTAGATAAGATGGAAAACGAAGAAGGTCTTATTGTTTAAGACCGCGAGACGTATCTTAATCAGTGTGTCCCATGTCCTTGCTCTCAATGCAAGTTGGCAATTAGACGAAAATGCCGATTGTCTATAGAACACGTGCAACGATTCAGCGAGTTTCAATATAAGATCATTGATGAGGTGATTGCGGATTTTCAGCAAACGGTAATTTGAAGTTAATATTAATTATGCATTGTACTCTCAAGCTAATTGAAAGCCATACACAATAAGATTGGGTCTTGTTGGCAAATTTTCTATCTAGGGGGGTGATGTCTCAACCCAAGGGGGAGTGCACCCTTTGTGGCCAATTAGAAGAGTTCGTGGACGTGCGATGGATGGATTGTAGGAGCCAATCGACTATCGCAAGGCCCATCTATACCGTCAATGCCAGAGGAGACAGACAACCTTCCCGACCTGCCTACAATCTTGGAACCTGAGATGGAGGCAATGATCGATGCATTGATTCCCATGGATGTTGAGACATCTGACCCGCTTAGAGAGGAAGCATCCATACCATTATATGATGGGTGCCCAGTATTTCGGTTGAAAACATTGCTTGCACTCTTAAGTGTGCAAGTAAAATACGGTTGGAGCGATACGAGTGTGACTAAGTTATTCAGGTACCTTGCACACAGGCTTCATTGATTTTTTTTTAAACAGTATTTTCGCAAACATTTGTGTTTTTCCAAGGTGTTTTATGATTTTTTTCAAGTTATTGAAATATCATATATTGCCACCTGCAAATACCATGCCTGAGTCTCGTGATGATGCACGACATGTTTTACGGAAGCTTGGCATGGACTACAATAACATCCATGCATGTATCAACGACTGCATATTGTTTCGAGATGAATACGAAACTATGGAGACATGTCCAAAGTGTGGTGCTCACAGGTATCAGCAGGACTTGCAAGGGCAAACCATCCCTCAAAAAGTTCTCAGACACTTTCCGCTCATCCCCCGCATAAACCACATGTTTCGCACGTCTACCATGGCAAGCTTGACAACGTGGCATGTGCAGAATAGGTCCACAGATGGAGTTCAACGAATATCAGCGAACTCGCGCGCATGGAGCCACATTGACTTTACCTTCCCAAGCTTTGCACGAGAGCCAAGGAATCTTCGGCTCGGTCTCGCCATGGATGGTGTGAACCCATTCGGTCTGCGCTCGACTTCTTACAGTGTGTGGCCTATAGTGCTTGTCAACTACAACATCCCTCCATGGCTTTCTACGAAGAAAGGACATCTCATCCTTAGCTTGCTCGTCCCGGGCCGCTACAAAGTAAAAAATATGGACGTGTATCTTCGTCCATTAGTCGATGAGCTTAAGATTTTGTGGGAGGAGGGGGTCACGGTGTAAGATATGAGCAGGCGCGATGGTCGGCGGTCAGCCAACATTCGAGCCATTCTCATGTGGACGATGCATGACTTTCCGGGATTGGGAGAGTGCTCAGGTGAGCAGACCTTTGTTCTCGTTGGTAATATCTATATTTTATTTCAGCCAATCAAGTATTCACTAGGTCGTGGCTCGCCTTACAGGTCTGGTTACCTCAGGTTATCATGCATGTCCATTGTGTGGGCCACAGTTAGACTCCCAAAGGTCACGAACCATGAAGAAGATGGTATATCAAGGACACGCCACTTTCTTGCCGGAGGATTGGACGACCTCCAGCATGTATGAACGCTACAAGCTGGTATGAGCTGAAAATGGTAAACCCGGAATCACATCCAAATGGAATGTAACGGTTCTCAGTTTTCTACGAGTTGTCATATTGGACCCACTTATAGGTCAACCACTTGTTGGGTCCCATGCATATTGTCAAGAATGTGGGTAGCTTGCTATGGGATCACATCACAGGAAAGAGAGACACTATAGGGTCATGAATGGATTTAAAGGAGGTAGGTAAGATGGAGGCGCTTTGGCCGCAGTCGAGTGCTGAAGGGGGAGTGTAGCTTCCTCGCGCTCCCTGGGTTTTGTCTACCAAAGAAGAGCGCATTGTGAAGCAAGTAATCAAGTCTATCCGCACTCTGATGGGTATGATGCGTTCTCTCAGGTCCGCATTTTCTAAAGATGACCAAATGTCGGGGCTAAAATCCCATGATTGGCATAAAATATGTCAGGTTTGTGAACATAATGGATTTTAATTAGCGTGGACATTTTGAAATTTGAAAAGTGACCATAATTCATAATTCTTTCTCATTTGTGGCAGTTTGTCCTACCGATCGCGATCGCGGGATGCCTTACTCCAGAAATCCGCGGGGCCATTTACAAGTTGTCGACTTTGGTGCAATGGATCTCACAGAAAGAGATTAAGACATCCTCTATTGAATCTGCAAGGTAGGGAGCAGTTGAGACGGTCTGTCTCTTTGAGAAATACTTGTCCACTAGCATGCTCATGATACAAGTTCACCTTCTTGTGCATCTTATGGACGAAGTGGAGATTGTTGGACCTGTCCATACGCGATGGATGTTCTTCCTGGAGCGCTTCATGAAAACCCTGAAAGGCTTTGTGTGACAATGAGCTCGTCCAGAAGGTAGCATAGCAGAAGGTTGGTTGGTGTCAGAGGCGTTAGTGCATATCTCACAATGGCTACCAACAGTGGAACCGGACAATGAAATGCTTTGGACGACACTGAAGGACGATGATAGGCTGACTGGAGATGTGGTGGTTGCAAATGGGGTAGAAAAAAGAATGGATGCCTCAATGGAAGAGAAGGTGAATCGCTTTTGTATGTTGCACCATGCCTCCATGGAGACGTGGCTCACCAAGTACCAGATTTCAAGGCAAGATCGAGAGGAAGCACGAGCTGAATTCCGACGCAGTACGCATCACCGACCGATTCGATATCCCGAAGGCATGGAGGAGATGCCGCGGTTTATGTCAACACGATGGTTGCATGGAGCCTTGACCGCAGCATTCAGCGAAGGGACAGAGGTCTCAATGGAGGAGTGGAAGTTCTCGAGGGGATGTAGTCCAAAGGTGATGAGGGGTTTAGAATGTATCGTATCTAAATTTGCTTGCTACATCTAATTTGAGTGTTTCAAATGTGCAGTACAAAATATATAGTGCAGCGTGGTCGCGCGGACGGCATTTTCACGTGGAGCATATTGACAAAATGCGCTCCACAATGGACTGTGTTGTCATGGCAAGGTTTGTGCAAGAGAGCCGGAGACGAGCAACGGATCCGAACACGGTTGTGGATGAGATGGAGTATTTTGGGAACTTGCAAAGTATTATTATGGTGGATTACCGTAGCTTCTCGATGATACTATTCGAAGTGCAGTGGTTCAAAGTGGTACTTGGAGGAGCTGGAGCAATAGTTTGATGAGGTCCATCTGGATTTCTCGAAATAGATTTCGATAAAAAATGGACGGATTTGCGCGACACCTTCGTGTTGCCGGACCATTGTGAACAGGTGCAAATAGTCATTTGCTTGCTAATTGTAATACGACATGGTTTATGTCACAATGGTTTGAACTCACTTTGTAAGTGTTTTTGAACAGGTAATCTTCTATCCAAACCCCCGACAACCTCGATGGTGGTATGTTATACCTTCAACTCCTCGAGGTGCGAGAGTATATGATCAAAGCGATGTTCCAGGCATAGATGAAGAAAATATGCAAATAGAGGGGTCGAGATTACAAGGGGTGGAGGCCACCGCAAGCTTGGAGCCCGCATCGGCTAACAATGATGGAAATACAGAAGTCGTAGAATTTTTTGAGAACGAGGCAAACTCGTTCTTTTGTGGTGACATGTCTATCGACCTTCTAGTGTATGCAGAGTTGTGTCAGGAGATTAACATGGGACCATAGAATACTTCATTCTTCGAGAATTGTATTACTCAATTCGTTGTTTAGATCTCTTATAAAGGTAGATAAGATATGCATTTTAAGAGGAATTTTTCAAAAATGATTTATATTAATGTGCTTTGTATAGTTTAAATTGATTATTCTAACATCATTTTTTTATCTGTGCAGGTATCGACATTTTCAAGATGAGTCGAGGGATGAGCGATGAGGAGTTTAAGGACATGATGGCATGCATGTCTCCAGATCAGCTCACAAGATTCAGAGAGATGGCAGACCAGGAGCTGTCTCGTTCTTCTTCAGGGTGCTCTGCTAGATCTGCTTCAGCGCGATCAGATGCTTCAGCTTCGAGCAGACGATCTCGATGCTCGCGACTTGGGCCAGAGGGAGGGACTGCGACTGCAGGAGGATCAGGGGGTGCTGTTGTGGAGACACGGATGCGGTGTCTCTGTCTCGTCGTTCAGCTGGAGCTGCGTCACCTCCAGGATTTGTCACACCTGTGGGGATGTCAACTCCAGTTACTCCAGCTTTTGTGCAGCCATCGGCAGATGGCATGCCTTTTGGTGGCACTCCTTTTGGTGGCACCCCTTTGAGTGGCACTCCGGGAGAGGGTACCCCCGTCGGTACACCGGATGTACAGGGGTCTCCTGGATATGCCCAGGAGCGTGGACGGAGATGGGAGAGGGTCCATCTTAGGAAGACTCCTAGGGATTATGGATACCTAGTGGATAGTAGGTCAGGAGCCATCATCATGAATGATGAGGGGAGGAGGGTGATAGCTCGCATGAGGGAGTTGTGCTAACAAGTTTTTCGGCACAACGTCCTAGATCATTGGAGGAACATACCGGAGGGGAGCAAGGACTACATAGTAGCATCCTTGCATGAGGAGTTCCCGGTGCCAATCGCAGTAGATAGATTCTCTACGGGCTGGATGATGGATTGCATGCGTGCATACATGTCACATAGACGATCCGATGCATGCAAGGCAATCAAGAGTGGGGCTCCAAAGCCCGAGTGGTTAGATGCAGACGACTGGCGCCGACTGAGGGAGGAGGCTACAAATTCGCTAGGACGTTGGAGTCAGCAGCGGGAGGCGGCGAGGGCACGAATCGAGGTCGGATCGATGCATCATCTTGGGAGTGGCGGCCACAGGACATATTTGGAGGACTTTGTAAGTTTCTCTTTTGTTTTGCTTATTTGTTTTTTTTAGATATTCTTTGTACTGACAATCATATTTCTAACAGTTAGCATTTTGTTTTCTTTGCAGCACTCCATTACAAATCGCGATCCGCAAGGCCTTGAGACTCGATATGCAGAGAGGCACGGTCTCAGGGCATTGATCCACTGATTGTATAGACGCGACGGCCCTGTAAGTCACTCATCTTTCTTGTCCATAGTTACCATGAGATATTTGAATGCATTATTGTATGGTGGATTGCTATGTTGTTTCTTTTTCTACAGAATCCCTTTGATGCTCCTTTGTGGTGGGAAGAGCTTTCGGGAGACGAGGATTTGTAGCTCGCCCTTGGATCCTTAGAGCTCACACACCTTTAGTTTTTAGTCGCCTCATCTATGTAGACATTTTCTATGTATTAGTGATATCGTTTCATGATTGTACCAATCGCATTTTATGCGATCATGTATTTATTTCATGTATCAGTTTTATGATTTCAGTATACATTCTTTTTGTTTGCAAGCGCTTTGTATGCAGCAGTGCAGAAACTATTTTGTATGGCTCTCATACAGCACAATTTTCGTCACAAATTTACTAGTCGCGTCGCTATTGGCGTCGCTATGAGCATTGCAAATTCTCTGTAACCGTCGATATATGCGTCGCTATATGGCAACGCATATAGCGACGATTCTATGGCATCATCAATAACGACGCTTTTTGCGACGACGGGGGTAAATTTTGTTGTTTGTATTTTCGTCGCTTTAAACGTCGCTATAAGGTCTATATCTTGTAGTGAATCATGTAAGGAATCTTGATACAGTGATTAAATATTCCTTGCAACCGAATGTGAAAGAGGTAATATATTATCATGAGTAGGGTTTCAACAGGCAGTGTTATAAAGCAGAACTATGATAGTATATACTGAAAAAATATGTTGCCTCATATAGTAGGTATATCTGATTTTTCTACAATATCTATTGGATTTTCAGCAAGAAGTTTTGTATTTTTTCAAAGGGTTAAAACTATGAATCGAACTACAGAAAAATATGTTTTCAAGACACAAAAAGATGTGAACGAACATGGATTATTTAAAGATGAAGAAAGCATATCTTGGATTTATCATGGGCTACCTTATACAAATATGATGGTTGAACTTTGAGTTATGCTCGGCTAAAACCTAAAAATAACATGATGCAAGTATGTTATCTGGATATGTACTAGGTGATAGCACAATTTTTGAAGTAGAAACATATATGCTCAAATGGCAAGGCTGAAGTAAAGCTTGATATGAAGTATGAAACTGTGGATAAAAAGGTAAAGCTAGTTTCATTACCCTCACCTCTACACAATGATGAGACAATTGACTTGGCTTCTCATCAGCCAAATTTAAGAGATCCAAAAGGGATTAGAGATCTATTTACGAAGCCCTAAGAGGAACACTAAGAAAAAAGACAATCTATTGCAAGAAAGTCTATCTTGTCATCAACAAGCATGTTCTTCATATTTCAATCAACCACAAGAAGAAAAACAATACCAATCTGTAAGAATATCAAGCTCCCGCTACTCTTCAGTCAGTCTATCTTGATGTGTGTGACCGAAATTAGTTGGATACAGCTGTACATGTGTGTGACATTCAAGTAGTTGGTGTAGTCAGTGACTTTACTATAGTTAGTCTTGGTTAGTCATACCTATGTGTGTAAGTCTCTTTCAATTAGTATGATGGAAGAATAATGGAAGAAGAACAACAATGAGCTGAGGCTCATCTTTTGCTCCACTCTATCTCTCTCCCTCTCTTCCAACATGGTATCAGAGCTTGAACGCCTAAAGCCTGAAGGCTTGGCAATGGCCATTTGACATCAAGTATCAGATCTGAAGAAAATGTCATCACAGGAGATTGTGCCTATACCCTTTTTTTTTGCAGAAGCCATATCTTGCTATAGAAATGGTTTTTGGAGAAATTTCTCAATTAGATCTTGACCTTTTGATGTGATCTACAACTTTGTAGAAGAAAGTTTTTTCAAATTCCTCACAGATTTTGAGATATTCAGCAGATACCTGTGCAGACTGGTTGTTCACTACAATAAACAATAGGTGATTCCAGGGCATTGGTGGCTTTCATCCTAATAATATATATGCCCTTATTATCATGCATTTGAGCATGATATTGGAGTGTTAGATGCTCAGTTTTGGAGCTTATTGGTGGTAGGCTAGAAACAGTGAATTGGTTGTTGTCTTGAATTTGGAAACAATATACCTACAAGGTTGATGTATATATGATATTATTTGCTATTGACAAATGCTTGGATCATACCACTTGAGTGGTAGATGCTTTTTGGAATATTGTGAGTGCTGAAAGTCCAATGTTTGGAATGATTTGTTGCTGGCTATACTAGGGTATTGACTGGTTATTTTCTACAGGAAGGATACCTATCATCTTCACCTGACATACATGCAATATATTTTGACTGGTTGGACATGTATCAACTCCTGCATAGAGTGGAAAACAACTGAATGAGATACTTTGGGGCTATTTTGCAGTCTCCCATTTTCTCCCATTTTTTAATTGCTAAAAATTAAGTTCAGTTTATGGGCTATGGCCCTTAGTTCATTCCAGCAGAAACAGAAATTTTAGTAGGTGTGGGTTAATTTATTGCATCATTTTTAGCCCAAAAACCCTATTTTCCTTCATTTTTATGGTTTTTCGTGTCTCGGTTTTTTATTTTCTGCTATCCCACACATGTTTTTCTGATTTTTAAATGATGAATAGCTAGAAAACAACTCAAAGCACGACATACTCAAAACTCAATCCATATGAACACATTTTTATCAATCAAATTTGCATCAAAAGACCATTTTCTTAACGAAACGGGCCAAGTTTTTCTAAACTTACACTTTGGTTTCTTCGTGATAGTCATGTTTTAAGTGTGGGGACGTTAGTGGATGGTCTGTGGCGTGGTCCTAGGTCCCTGTTGCTCGGTTAACCCTATCCGTTAAGGTCTTAAGTGTGGGGACGCGTCCCTGCGCGTCTACATTGCATACCTCTCTGCATATGCCTTACCCTGCTCATGCATGTATGCCATGACTTGCTTTTACCCTAATGGGATCCCTTCCCACCCATCTGGTTCTATTCCACCCACCCTTGGGACTGTTCCCTTGCAGTTTTCCTTCATTTCCTGATTTTGAGGTCCTATCATGTGAATGCACCCTACGTTCACCGAAGTCTAAATCCAACCTTAAAGCCCTGTTCCTCCCTTTGCGCTGACCATTTTTCCTTTTTACCTACCCCTGTTCCGGTGCACGGTTTTTGAGTTATTAATTTTTGAAGCATTTTGTGCAAATTAGCCGGGTTCCCATGTGAACGCGCTTTTCTTGCTTCGGAACCTTACTCTGACGTCATAGCCCTGCCAACCACTTTTCCCCTGCCATTTTTCCTTTTTACTCCGAGTCATTTTGCTACACGGTTTGTCCATTATTAATTTTCCGGTTTTTTACACCTTTTTCGTGCGTATTTTTGACATTTTTCCATGTGACCCTGCCCTGTTTGCATCGGACTTCCAGTTCGATTTGATAGCCGTGTCCCGTGTTCCTTCCCCCACCTTTTTCCTTTTTCCTCCACCCTCTTTCGACTTTCGAATTTTACTTATTAATTTTTAATTGCGTTTTCAGGCGTATTTTTGGAGTTTTTCGCATGTGAACCCCTCCTATTTCCACCAGAACTGTGGTTTAACATGATAACCCTGTGCCACTCCTTCTTGCGGACATTTTTCCTTCTTACTGCATGTCATTCCGGTGAACGGTTTGTCCGATATTAATTTCCGATTCCATTTTCGGGTTTGTTTTCGGGGTTTTTTCCCTATGAACGCGTCTTATCTCCGTCGGAATTATGTTTTGAGGTGATCGGATTGTCGGACACATCTTTCTGCACAGTTTTCCTTTTTTCTGCATCTCATTCTGATGCACGGATTTTTTTTAAATATTAATTTTTAACTGCGTTTTTTGGTTCGTTTTTTGGGTTTTTTGCATGTGACCGCCCTTTCCCCCTCCCGGAATCTCCGTCATATATTTTTCTTCTCTTCCGCCTGCCGTCCTGCCCACTTTTTGTTTTTACGCTATTTCGTTTTGACGTCCGGATTGGGAGTTATTAATTTTTCTTTATTTTTACGTGTATTCGCGCACCCGTTTTGCGCGTGAACGCGCCCTTTTTCGATTTTACGCGTCTCCACGTGTCCCGGTCGTGTTCGCATGACCCGTACCGTCATCCCAGCACCATTTTGATCCCGTCACGGTAAATTTTTTTACCCCGCCCCGCGCATGAGTGTGGGACAAGGGTACGCGCCCATTTCTTCCTCCCCACCCCCTACCCTATCCTACCCTTGTCCCTGCCCACCCCTATTCCCCTACCCACCCCCATGGGCACCCACCCCTCTTGCCCTTGTCCCTGCCCACCCCTACCCACCCCCATGGGCACCCACCCCTCTTGCCCCTGCCCCTGCCCACCCACCCTGCCCACCACCCTGCCCACCCCTTCCCCCCAACCGCCCGACCCCTTCCCTCCAACCACCTCCCTCTCCCTGCGTCCCTCTCCTCCTCTCCTTCCCCATCCTCCTTTCCCTTCTCCTCCCTCCCTTCTTCTCCTGCCTCCAGCGCTCCACCTCCCTCTCCTCTTCTCCCTCTTTCTCTTCTCCCTCCCCTCCATCTTCTCCTCCTCCCTCCTCTTCCCCTCCCTCCCCCGCCCTCCTACCCCTCTTCCGTCGCCCAGTGCTCCGTCTCCTCCCGTAGCAGCGCCTCCGTCTCCCCCCAAAGCGCCGTTGCTGCCTGCCCACAGCGCCCATCGCTGGACCGCCGCCACCTCCCGTCGAACAGTCCAGTCGCCGTCGACGCCGCGTCCGCACTCCAGTCGCCGTCGACGCCGCGTCAGCACTCCAGTCGCCGCCACACCCCCAGGAGTCGCCGCCCGTCGCTGGATCGCTGCCAGAGTCGCCGCTCGTCGCTGGATCGCTGCCACCGCCATCTCCTCGGCCGTCGTCCGCCGGTGCCACCTCCTCCTCCTCTAACCGCCGCCCCCACCTCCCCCACCGCCTCCACCTAACAACCACCTCCTCCTCCTCTAACCACACCTAGGTTAATTCCTAACCTTGGTTTAATTAATACTAACCTAAGTTCAGTTAGGTTCACAACTAACTTAACTCAAGTTAAAAATTAACCCTAACCGAGTTAACTCACACTAACCCTAGTTAGTTGGTTAGTAACCCTAGTTAGTTGATTAACTCACCCTAGTTAGTTGTAACTAACCATAGTTACCATACCCCTAACCCTAACCCTAACTCTAACCCTAACCCTAACCCACCTTAGGTTACTTAACCCTCTTTAGGTTAGTTTCTACTAACTGGACTTAACTGACTTATCCAACATGACTAACCTAACCTAACTTGACTTCCTGTGACTGCCATGACTTACCCACACTAACCAGACTTAACTGACTTACTTCTAATTGACTTATCTGATTAACATGATTTATGTGATTTACTTAATTTCTAAATTAATTTTTCCATCAAAATAATTCACAAAAATTTCTAAAAATTCCCTTTGCTTTTTGCCAATTTTTGGGAGTTTGTCCACTGGAAATTACCCACCCTAAAATTTCTGAAAATTACATATTTCCTAATTAATCCCCCAAATTGCCAATAAATGTAGAAAATTCATTTAAAAATAGTAAACAATTCTAAAAAAATTCTACAAAATTCTAAAAAAATTCCCCTCGCCTCCCTTCATCATTTTCCATTTATTCAACCATCAATAATCACAACTTAACACCGAAAAAAAAATCATTAAAAAAATTAAAAAAAAAAAATAAACAACCAACACAAACCAAATCCACACATCTGCTAAGGTGTTATCGTTGTTGTTTCGTCAGTGGTCTTTACTTTTCCTTTACTGGATTCACTTCTTTTGGGGGACTCTTCCGTGCGCATTTCTGTATTACATACACACCCCTTCCAAGTATTTATTTTATGTGTTTTATTTATTTTCATTTTCCCCTTAATCACAAATTAATTGTTAAAATGAACTCTTTCTTCACCCACAGTTTCCACGCGCATTCGCGCTAAACACACACATACTTTTTATTGAAAATAAACCCACCGTTCACTTAGCACGCGCTACGTGCGCTAAAGAGGCACTTTAATTCTTTTTAATTAAAATAAACCAGCCGTCACATGAGCACCCGTTGGCAAAAAAGCGCTCCACATCACCTTAATTTGTAATCAATGAACTTGCATTTAGAGACCCAGTCGGGTATCGAAGTCGGGATTCGGATAAAAGCACCGTTTTCACCTAATAATTGCTAATTCAATTTATAATAAGGAACCACCGTTTTCTTGCTAAGATTTATCACCTAATAAAAATTCACCCATTCTTAATAATTTATTAAAATCAACCCTTCATTAAATTAATTCCCCCTCACTGCACTTAATTCCCTTTTTAATGAACCGTTTCGTGGGATGGGTATGCGCAGTCCTTAGAATTATTTTCCTGGTCCAGTCTTGGTTTATCACCGATGTAGTATTGATATGTGTCGGATATGATATTGTTTTGGTTTACTGTCTTTGTTACGGTTACGGGTACGGTATGCAGTTTGTTCTTTTATTGCCTGATACGAGGTTCTGGGTGTTTGTCTAATGCATCGCATGAAGCTTTCGGTCGCATTTGTCTCAAGGTCATCTCAAATTTTTTCTAGGATGTGGTTTGCTTGGGGTTAGTTGGTTGAGTCATGTTTTCTTGTTCGGTTATTCTCTTATCCTTATTTTTTTTTGTCTGTTGCTTTGCAGGCATTCTCCTTGATTGTCTATGTTTGTGGTGTGTGTGTAACCATCTGAATGGCGCCTTCTCATGCTCCTCCCCCTATCCAGTACGTCCCATTAGTCAGTAGGGATTACTCTTCCCTACTTACTTTTGAGCCTCTCACGAAGGCGGGACTTGCTGCTTTTGTGGCTACTCCTTTTCCCCTGCTTCCAGAGGATCCGTCGTTATGTGATGAGTTCCTAGCCTCTTACAGTAAGAAGACAGGACTAGTCCAGGGAATTTCTATGACTTTGACACCTCGAGGCTTAGGGAAGGCTCTGTCTCTACCCTTCAAAGGTGAACCTTTTGTGACCACTCATTAGCTCTTCTCTAATGAAGAGATTCTAAAGCTGTTGCAAAAGTAGACAAGGGAAATACTGGATGTAAAGAAGGTGATCAACTCTTCAGGAGTTTCCTTTTCTATGATCACTGATCCCGTATGGAAGACGATCTGTCAGTTTCTTCAGGACAGGTTTATGCCTGCCAAAACGCCATCCCACTATTTGTCCAAAGAGCTTTTTACAGCTTCCAGGATGGTGCTGAAAGGAGTTGCTATTGATTGGAGCACTTACCTCCTCACTAAAATGGATCAACATTTCGTCAAAGTCACCCGGGGTAATGTTACCAATGTCACATATGGATCATATTTGTCTGCCTTCTTGACCTATTCAGGTTTACAGAAGACTGTGCCTCCACCTCCTCCATCAGATCCAGTACCTCCTCCTCCACCTTCAGAAGAGTCAGAACCTATTGACATAGAGGATGATGATTCTCCGCCTCCCCTGGTCATACAACACAAACGCTTGAAAAGGGTAGCGGATAAAGCTCCTTCTGTACTTCCTTTAGTACCCATCCCTGCTACTTCTGGCAGTGAACTCCCTGGGTATCTCACTTGTACTAACCTGTTTAGAGCACATCGAGAAGGATCATTGGACATCTCAGTTCCCTCACTGAACAATCTAGTTTCAGGAGATGCCATTCCTTTCCTCTGCAAGGATATTCAAAGTTTCATTGAGTTATCAGTGACAGCCTGTGTTCAACAGCTGTACGCGTCTTTTTATGAAGAGCTCATGCAGTCTAAGGACCAGTTGCATAAGGCAACATCTGAGTTAGCTTCTGCTAAGGATATCCTAGCAGATTTATTTAAGTAAATGGAACAGCAAACCCAACTGGTTGCCACCCAAAGCAATGAGATTTCTTCTTTGAAGACCCAGTTATTAGAGGCTCAATCACAGGTTACTAGCCTTTCAAACGAGAAGGAGAGGATGTTTAGAGAAGCATAGGAATTCCAAGCTATCTTAGATGACAAACTTTCAGCTTTACAGATTGCTAATGACACAGTGGCCAACCAAGCCTCTCAAATCAAGCAGTTGCAAGATCAACTTGCAAAGTTCCGCTCTGTTCCTCTAAGCCCTAATGTTCCATTGCTTCCTTCTCTTTCACAGCAGGACTTGGCTGCTCTTCAGAGACAGGCTACTTTGTGCCCTCTATTTCAAGATAAAGTGGAACGATTGCAGTCCAGAATGGACTTGTTATGGTCTACCTTTGAGCAGTTTCAGGAATATGTTCTACCCTACCATTCTTTCTTTGTCCACTACTACTTACAGAAGTTGGTCTTCTACATGAAGCTTTCCACGATGGATTTACCTTTTCCAGAGGATGGCAGGAGTGGGGTTTGGTCTGCTGAGTTGTTGACAGAGGTAGTCCGAATGGTCTTTGAAGATTCTGTCACACCAAATACCATGTTGATGTCATACATGTATCTACGAGGAGACTTGTTAAATCCCGATGAGGTGAATATGGCATGGTATGTGGGGGATGTGGTCTTACATGCTGTTTTGTATGTCAATCATTTGGAGTTGCGCATAGCTGACATGTTTCACAGTTATTCCTCCAAAGTAGCTGATTGTCATGATAATTCGTGGCATCCCATGATTGATTCGGTGGTCCTAAATCAAAGACAAAACACAGCTCCTACCTTTTCCCAGAGTACTAATCAACTGAGGATGGATCTCTTAGCCTATCTTTCAACACATAATCCATTTGATGCTCCCTTCTTTGATGCCTATCATAAACGATCTCTTCTGGGACCTTCTGTTCCTACCCTCCTCTATTACCAACAAATGGCTCACCGCTATGCTATATATCTTTCCCTTTGTCACTCTAATTCCACCATTATTTTACCCCTTCTTTTCCAACCTTCATCTTTCCCTCAAATTCCCATTTTCACTTATTGTTCCTTTATTGAGGATAGGGTATTTTCCCCTTCTCCACCCTGTTCTTCTCCATCCATTAATGTACCCTCCACATTTCCTATTTATCAGTTAACACCCTTCATTAGTGATTCCCTCCAAATTTCTGCCACTCATTCTTTAACTTTTTCTTCTTTTTATGATTTTTCCTATCCTTCCCTTCACCCACTCTTCCTTATTCCACTACCCTCTCCTAACACTTCCATATCTCAACCACCTCAATTGGTTAGTGACTGTGACGGGTTTGATAATCAGATTTCCAGAAGAAGGGGATGGAGTTCGGATGATTGCCTTACAGGACCGCAGATCAATTGGCCAGTAATTCCAGGAGAATGGACAGCTTCCAGTCAAGCTTATCAGAACTATGTTCATTTTGCCCAGCAGTATTCACAGTCAGTCGATCCCTGAGTGAGATTAACTGCTCACTTTGCTTGGTACCTGGCGTATATGCATAGGCACTCTCATAATGATTCCAAGCCTATTCCAAAGTTGTGCATGAATGTCAATGTGAATATTGATTCCCAACAGCTGGACATATTGTATTTTCATGCTCTTTGTTTGCCTAGCAGATACCTGGTCTTGTTGGAAAGAATGGACTGTCTCCAGTTTTTTCAAAATCCTCCTAAAAACTTTGTAGATGAATCCTTATCTATGGATCGTTTTCGACAACATCGATCTTTTAAGAGGGATCATCTTCATTGATACCTTTCCAATGTATGATGGATGCTTTCTAATGAAAATCTCTCTTTTTGGAGGAGTCATTCAGATGGTTGTGTTGTGTATTAGTGTTTGTGTTGTGAGTTCATTTATGTCAAATGAACGTGGTGGTTTTCTATTGGATTGGATTTTGTGTACGCGCTATGTTTTGGAGAATTGTGGTGCTGGGGTCGTGGATGGAGAATTGAAGCATATGCAGATGAACAAGAAGAGAACTTTTATATCCTTTACAAATTTGTTGAGATTTTTAGTTTGATAAGAAGTGTTAATGTATAAAGGGTTTTCCTTTCTTTGTATTTTTTATATCAGAACCAGGTTATAAGTTGGGGTTATGGTAGATGGATTCTTTTTTAGGAGATATTGAAGATCAAAGTTGAGCTTTTCAATGAACTTGTATTCCCTTTTTCCTGGGTCGCGAGGACACTTCCTTATTAAGTGTGGGGATATGTTGAGTGTTGAAATGACTTGTTTTTTGGCTGATTTTTGTTGTTTTTGAGAGCTGAATGGTTGATTTTATGAGATGATTGATTGGTTTGGAAGTGGTTTGAGAGTGTTTTGGATGGTAATGATGGTGTTTTGGAAGTTCATGATGTTTATTGGTGGTTTTGTGATGTTCTGATAGGTTCTGATTGGTTCTAGATACCTTCTGTTTTGCTCTGTTTTGGTCTGTTTTGTTCTGATTATCTTATGTAAGGAGGGATGGAGTATTGATTGATGAAGATTGAAATATTGTGAAAGCTTATTGAATAGTTTTTGAGAGTTTGGAATGGTTTGAGAGTGAGTTATGTGGTTTTGATGACCTTCTGTAACCTTCTGTAGGTCTTCTGTAGAGCTTCTGTCTCTGTTCTGTTCTGTCTCTGTTCTGTTCTGGTACTGTTCTGTATGCTTCAGTATGTGTTCTGTGGAATGTATGTGTGACTTTGGGAAAGTTTTCTAGCCTTGGAAAGAGGTGAATACAAGTGCAAAAGAGCTAGAGGAAGTGGAAGAAGTAGCTGCCAAAGACTCAAGTGAAGACTAGAGTGAAGTGACAGTAGTGAGCTATGAAAGGACACTGTAGTGGCTCTGGTGACCCTTCATATCAGACATACCTCTTGGGAGGGGTATCCACGACCTAAGAGGGATTATTGAGGGTGATTTTGAGAGATTTTAGTGAGGATATGATGTATTATTGATGGAGAGAGAGAGAGAGAGCCAGAGATAGCCAATTCTATTGAAATAGAGTGATTGTATATGAGAGATTGAGAGAGAAGACTATGAAGATTTTGAAGATGAATACTATGTGATGTATTTCCATTCAAAGATGGTGTATTCCTTTGCTTTCTTTGTTCTATTAATGGATTTTATGAAGATATTGAAGAATATGGTTGATTCTATTAAAAACCGTGGGAGATCTACATGATGCTGCATGAAGATTTGTTGTGCCTGGTGTTCTTTTCTTCATTGTGATCATATGAAACATGATAAACAAGCTTGTTGATGTTACAAGATAGATTTTCTTGCAAGAGAATTCCCTTTTCGTGGGTGTTCCTCTTGGGGCTCCACTTGATTGCTTTACTGCTGCATGATGAAGTTAAGCTTGGGCTGAATACATGTTTTAATACGTCTCAAAGAAGAGACATTGTTCTTTACTCTAGCCAGCATGGCAGAGGCCGTAGAGGCTGTGGCTCTTTTCGAGGTCGAGGAGACACTCAAAACACTTATGGATAATATCAACAAAATGCCTAGCATGGCACAAATACATAGGACCAGCGTGGATTTGGCGGCTTTAGAGGCAGGAGGAGATCTCCCCATGGTAGACATGGTGGATCTGGTTCATGGCAGTCAAATCATCATTCCAACATGGACAAGGATTGTCATTATTGCGGTAGATATGGGCATATAGCCAAAGATTTTCATAAGAAGTAGTCTGACATGAAAGCCAAGGGTAGAGAGCATGGAAATTATGCTTTATCTAGCAAAGTTCCTGATGATCAGGGTGACAGGTTGTTTTCCATTTAGCATGTGTCTAAGAATGCATTTAGGCAGAATAGCGATGAGAGATGGTATATTGATTTAGGGGCTTTGAATCATATGATACCCCATGGAGAATGGTTTGATGAGATGGTTGCAAGTTCACATGGACATATTTGTACTAGGGATGACACCAAGCATACTATTCAGCATAAAGGAGTTGTACCTTTGTTGATGCTTGATGGCAAGAAAAAGAGCCCACATGATGTACTACATGTACCTAAAATAACCTGGAATCTTTTGTCAGTTAGACAAATGGCAAAACAGAATCTGCAAGTGAGATTTAATAGAGATGGATGCTTTGTTGAAGAATATGGAAACGGCTGCAAATTGATTGCTAGAGGCCAAAGAGATGACTAAATGTTTACTCTCAAAGCAACCATGTTTGCACATGATGGTGGTGCTATATGGGATGTTGAGATATATCATAAGCGGATTGGCCATGTGAATGTACAAAAGCTGAAATCTATGCAACAGAAGGAGATTGTGCTTGGATTGCCTAAGTTCAAGTATCATGACTTTGGACATGTATGTGATGCATGTTAGTTTGGAAAGCAAGAAAGGTTTCCATTTATGAGACATGTACGGAATAGCTCACGACCCTTGCAGTTGGTACATTCAAATGTATGGGGTCCGTCTCATAATGATTCGTTTGGTGGTGCTCGTTAGTATGTATCCTTCATTGATGATTTCAGCAAGTATACTTGGCTTTACATACTAAAACATAAGGATGATGTGTTTGATGCATTCAAGGATTTCAAGAAGCATGCTGAAAATGAGTTGAGTTGTAAAATTTCATGTCTTAGATCAGATTGAGGTGGAGAATATGTCTCTAATTACGTTGACAGGTACCTTGCTAAACATGGGATCTGAAGACAGTTAACTTGTAGTTATACACCACAGAAAAATGGTGTAGCAGAAAGGAAAAATAGAGTACTGATGGAAATCGCAAGAGCTATGCTAAATGAGAAGAGTTTGCCAAATGGTTATTGGGTTGAGGCAGTAATGACTATTGTCTATGTGTTGAATAGAGCCCCTACAATAGGGATTCATGATATAACTCCATATGAGAGGTTGTATCTAGCATTTCACACTTGAAGGTATTTCGTATCATTGCATATGTGTATGTTCCTGATGAAAACATGAAGAAATTGGATCCTAAAGCTATCAAGAGTGTGTTCCTTGGTTATGCACAAGACCGGAAAGCTTACAAGTGTTATGTATTGTCTACACATGAGAAATTGATCAACAGAGATGTCCTCTTTGATGAGCTAGCATTGTGGTATTGTAATCCTATTATTACAATGGCTAGTAATGGATGAGCTAGCACTATTAATGCTAAAAATACACCTACAGTGAGTTCATCTATGAGTAGTCCTACAAGTAAGGGGTCACCTATAGTAAGTCCTTGGTCAGGACACTTACGAAGTCGTACTCCTACATCCACTGACACAGATATGTCAGTGAGGGGAAGATTGGATAAGGGAAAAGAAAAGATGCTTGAGAATGTGACAAGTCCACTTACAATAGGTTATGAGTCATCCAACAACGATAGTTTGGATAGTGAGTTGGGCATTCCGTCTATTATGACACCTGGAGCAAGGGAGAGTCATTATGTACCACCTCATGAGAGGCGAGCTTAGAGCGAGCCACAGTTATGGAGATCTGAGAGAGTCAAAAAACCACTTGAAAGGTTTACATATATTATTTATTCAACCCGCCATTATGCATATATGGCTAGTGTGATAGGTTACAAAGAACCTACAAAGTTTGATGGTGCAGTTACAAATGATAACTCGTGTGCTGCCATGGACGAGGAGTATGCAGGCCTGACTAAAATTGAGACATGGGAATTGGTTGAGTTTCTTAAAGGAAAAGTCCCCATTGATTGCAAATGGGTGTACAAGGTTAAGTGCAAGTCAGATGGTTTGTTAGAACGCTATAAGGCTAGGCTGGTTGCAAAAGGGTATGCATAGCAGTATAGCCTTGACCATGAGGAGACTTTCAGCTGATGGCTAAAATGGCAACAATTTGAACTGTCATTGCTTTGGCAGCATGCAAAGGCTCGAAATTATGGCAAATGGATGTCAAGAATGCTTTCTTGAACAATGATTTGGTTGAGGAAGTATATATGGAGCAACTTGAAGGCTATGTTCACCCGAGCTTTCCTACACATGTATGTAAGTTGAAAAAGGCTTTATATGGACTGAAACAGGCACCTAGAGTATGGAATGCTTGGATCAGTAGCTATTTATAGCAACATGGATTTAGATTGTGTGATGTAGATCACGGTCTATTCACGAAGAAGACAGATCATGGATATGTGTTTATGTGTTCTAATGGTTTATGTAGATGATCTTATCATCATTAGAGATGATGAAGAAGGCATTGCTATATTTAAATCATGTTTACAGGCTGAATTCGGAGTCAAAGACCTTGGTGAATTAAATTATTTTCTTTGGATTGAGGTAGTCTCTACGGCTCAAGGTATATGGTTGCTACAGAAGCAGTATGCTCATGACATGTTACAAAAGTATGGTGTGGTTGAATGAAAGCCTATGGAGATACCTCTTGATCAGAATGTCAAGCTGTAGATTGACGTTGGGAATGACATAGAAAATATGAACATGTATCATACCCATCCTAACTTATGTTATGCAGTGGGGCTGATTAGTCAGTTCATGTAGAAGCCTCGCAAACCACATTTAGATGTAGGCAGGAGGATCATGAGATATGTAAAGGGTACTACAGATTATGGGTTGTTTTATGCATATAGAAAATCCCTTGACTTGACAGGGTTTATTGATGTTGATTGGGCTGGTTGTACCTATGACACGAGGTCAACTAGTGGTTATGCATTTGGATTGGGCAGCAGTATGATTAGTTGGCAGAGTAAGAAACATCCTATTGTTGCATTATCTAGTACAGAAGCTGAGTACAGAGGAGCTGCCTTTGTGACTTGCGAAGCAGCTTGGTTGATGAAACTACTGAAAGACTTGGGAATACAGCTAGAAAGGAGAGTGAGATTGCATTGTGATAACCTTAGTAGTGTTATGTTGGCTAGCAATCTTGTCTACCATGCTATGTCCAAACATATTGAAGTTCACTACCATTTCATCAGCGAAATGGTTCTTGCATGATAGATTGACTTGATTCATATGAAGACTGAAGAACAAGTAGCAGATATATTTACCAAGTCTTTTGATAAAGAAAAGTTCATATACTTTAGATAGCTACTAAGAGTTTATCAAATGGTTTGAGCTTGATGGGGAGTGTTAGAATATCAAGCTTTCGCTACTCTTCTATCTTTGTGTGTGTAATCGACATTAGCTGGATACAACTGTACATGTGTGTGACATTCAATAAGTCGGTGTAGTCAGTGACAACCACATTTAGTCTTCATTAGTCATACCTATGTGTGTAAGTCTCTTTCAATTAGTATGATGGAAGAATAATGGAAGAAGACAACAATGAGCTGAGGTTTATCTTCCGCTCCACTCTGTCTCTCTTCCTCTCTTCCAACAGTTCTCAAATCTTCAAGCAACATCATATAATAACTCTTGCATGGATTTATTACAACAAAAATTTAACAAATTTTTTATATTCTTCATCAAAAGAACAAGAGAACACAAATGAATTCTCCAGTTTGAATGAAAATTATTACATGGTATTCATCTTCAATAGCTTAAGAGTCTTCATAGTCTCTCTCATGTAGATATAATGTTTCTCATAGAAAATGGGCCATCTCTCACTCTCTATCTCTCTCACATATTATCTCTCTCAATAGTACATTGGAATAATCAAGAATAATAATCCATAATCCCTCTTTGGTCATGGATACCCCTCTCGAGAGATGTTATCTTCAATAGCTTCATGGTCTTCATAGTCTCTCTCATGTAGATATAATGTTTCTCATAGAAAATTGGCTATCTCTCACTTTCTATCTCTCTTGCAGATACTCTCTCTCAATAGTTCATTGTAATAATCAACAATAATCATCCATAATTGCTCTTTGGTTGTGGATACCCCTCCCAAGAGGTATGTTTGATATGAAGGGTCACAAGAGCCTTTGTGTGTCCTTTCGTAGCTCAACAGTGTCACTATCACTTTAGTCTTTACTTGGGTCTTTAGTAGCTACTTCTTTTGCTTCTTTGAGATATTTTGAACTTGCATTCATCTATTCCCAATATTAGAAAACTTTCCCAAGCTACACATTCATCCCACAAAACACTTATAGAGGCATATAGAGCAAAAATAAAACAAAGAAATAGGCTTTACAGAAGCTCTATAGAGGATTTATAGTACCATATAGAAGGTCATTAAAAAGTTTTTTGCTCAACTAAAACCATTCAAGCCATCAAAAATCATTCAAAAATCTTTCAAATAGTCTTAAACCTCATCAATCATCATTCCAACCTCTCATTTAGAAATATCAAAACAAAACAAAAGCTAAACAGAACCAATTAGAACCTATCATGCACTCAATAGAACCTTTGAGCACATCATAACTCTATTGAAAAACACCATGAGCTTCTCAAACCTATTCAGCCTCATCCAAAACTCTCTCAAAAACTTTCAAAACAATAAATTATTATTCAAATAATATTAAACTCACCTAAAAATCCAACAAAAAATGGCTAAAAACAGTCATATAAACCCTGAAGAGTTAACTACAAAATCTCTCAAGAAGCCAAAAATTGGTGCCAAAATATATTATTTATGCATGTGAAAGATTTTGCATTTTAACCACATTAAATTTGCTACTTGGATCAAAATATAGTTGCAACTATGGTCATTTTAACTCTTTCCCATGTATAATGGAACTTGTAACCATTCTAGTGCCAAAGGTTCATTTGCCTAAGTTGAATGATTTATTGAATGAAGAGACTAAGATGGGTATTTTGGAGCCTTCTTTAGCTCCTTCCTCTAATAGATATTCCAGTGCCAAAGGGTCATTTTCATAAGGTGAATGATTTATTGAATGAAAAGTTTATGGGGATTTTGTAGCCATTCCTGTGCCAAAGGATCGTGTGCCTAAGTTGAATGATTTATTGAATGAAAAGATTTAGATGGAGATTTTGGAGCCTTCTTTAACTCCTTCCTCTAATAAGTATTTACAGTACCCAAGAAAAATGGGATATTGAGATTCATGTGGGATATATAATCAGTTAATAAAGCAATGATCAAAAATTGAGAGGAGGTCTTGTTGTGGGGATAGGTTTGCAAAGGTTTTTGTTAAGAGAGATAATACCCTTTGGGTGACTTATGATCTAGTTAGGATTAATTCTAGTTATAACAATTGAAAGCATGGATCTCACTATAAAGAAAACACCATCAAGATTAGTATGGATGTGCACTTTGCTACAACGGCAACAAATTATGTTGCACACATAATGAATGCAATGAATAAAGTATTTTGGAAATACATATCACGTCTCACTATAACTTTTTGGAATGATGTGCCAATAAAGGGTGTGCAAAAGAGGATTAATATCAATAATTGAATAGTAGGGATATAGAAGGTTTATTGTTAAACACATTGCTAATTGTGAAATAATATTGGCCAAACTAAAAGAAGTAAATCTAACTCTATCAAGGTAGAAGTTATAAATCTTTGGGGTGAATGAGGTTTTGATTATGGGACACATGTGTGGTCCATAGGGTAAAAGGCCATCTTAGGTAGAAGTTAATGCTATTGTTAGGATAGAAAAGACTTGCTCTTTGGTTTCAAAGATGAGGAGGTTTGTGGGAGCTTATGTGTCTTATTTTATTTAAATGCCTCATTTTCCACGTATTGTAGATTCTCTTTATAAGTTGTTATTAAGAAAAGGACATGAATTTCAGTGGGATAGAATGCACACAAGGGCTATGAGAAAATCAAAAACATCGTTGAAGACTACACCTACTTTGAGAAAAGTTGATTGTAGAGGTGGGATATCCATTATCATCACCCGTGATATGAGGCCCATAGAAATTGGTTAGGTAATTGGATAGGATGAGGATGAGGATGAGGAAAATAGGCATGTAGTTAGGTTTGGGCAAAGATATTGAATGAGATACAAAAATGCATCCACAATTTAAGAGAGAATGTTGGGTAGTTGCTAGAACTTTGAAATGTAACAATAAATATTTTATTAAATAACTATTGATTTTGGAGAAAGAATGTTGAACACTGCTTGGGATGATTACAAGTTGTTCTACTCCTAATAACAGCATATTGGGGAATATGGGAATTTCCCATAAGTTTGGGACACGTGGTCAAATCTTTGGATTTGTCATAACTTGAACACTATAACTCCAAATTGAGCGCTCTATAGCTCAATAGACTCTATTTTTCAAGCGCTTTCCAATGATAGGTCACATCATATGGTTTTGAGAAACTTATGGGCATGTTATCCAAGTGCCACCTTTTTAGTATTAAAAAATGGGAATTGGGAGATTCCCAAACTCACTAATATTGTGTTTAATATTGTTATGTTATGGCGGATTGTCTACATATAATCTATGAGTCCTAGATTCTAATATATATCAAGAAAGGATAAGCTAGTGGGTGATATGTTATTGAGAGCAAGATATGAAGATGAAGAGAACATGATGGAAATTTATGAAGAGGCTAAAATTGCAAGAGCTACACTTGATCATCAATGTAGTGTTTTTTTGGGTAGAAACTCTTGTAGAAGAGTTATATGATGGGAAATGGCCTCAAATTGGGTAGTATTTGAGTACTTTGACAAGAAGAGATGGATGGATAGATTATGAGTTTAAGAGGATTAGAAGAAAGTCATACAACTATTTTATAAATAATAACTTTCTTTGGAAACATCCAAGGCATAAAAGAGAAACTCCTTTGCAAGTATTGTGTAACATCACTACTCAAATGTAGATTATGTGTGAGTTTTGTGATAATATGGGCTACTCATAAAGATATCTTGGCTATATTTGAAAAGATCAAAGAGAGATACTAATGGAAAGACATGTATAAGGATGTCTTACAATTTGTAGAAACTTTTAGTACAAGTTAAATGTATTCTTCTATGAGGCAATTCCTCTATGGCATAGTTTTGTGATGGTTTGCATCGTATCTATGCTCTCTCTATGCATTACAAATGGGTTATAAATCTAGTTACTATACCTATGGCTTAAAAAACAGGACCTTACAAATCAAGTTGAAGGCTAAGATTTGAGGACTCAAGCTACTAGTGCCATATATAGGTTCTTATCAAAAGGATGTGATATGCCATTATGGTTATGTGAGTAAGATTGCTATTTAGATAGGATAAATGCATGCTAATAAGGCTAGATATTTCTTCTTTAGGTTATAGATCAAGCTTTTACTAACATTGATGTGTAAATTTGAAGGGAATAGAAAGAGTGGAAGGGGTCATCCACCAATTGTCAAGACATTTGCAAAAGCTTGCAGAGGAAAAATAAAAGAGTGGCCATGGCTACTTCCATATGCTTGATGGGCAGATTGCACTACTCATAGTGGTATGCTAGAATATACACCCAGAGAGTTGATGTATGGTGAGCATACCAATAGAGAATGTAACTACTACATTAAATGTTTTGCCATAGGATAAAGAATGAGTAGAGAAGAGTAATTAGCTCTAAGGAATTGTCATTTAGAAAGGAGACCAGAACATATAAAGCTTGTACTACAAGCAGTGAAAGAAGCTCAGTTAAGAAATAAAGACAATTTTGACATTAGGAAAAAAATGAACTCACAAATAGGCCCTTAAAAATAATATAATTTAAGATGTGGGCCTTTTGTATTGTCCAATAGGAAGGCTAGATGTTGACATCCATGGAGGGTGAATATTCTCTCTCCAAATCTTTGGTTTTCTATTAAAAAAAGGGATAGTGGGGGATTAAAAAAAGGGAGAATGAATAGTACACAAAATTTGAGTTTCTCTCACCTCGTATTTCCCCCCCCTTTTTTGGAGAATTTTCAATTTTGGTTTTTTTCCCTCTCACGAAATCAATTTGACCCAAAAGTTAAGCAACAGACCACTTTCCCTCTCTTCTCTATACTCATGAATTTTTGTCTTCATTGAAGCTCCCTGCTAAGAGTAATTAGGGTTTTGAGCGTTCTGCTTACCTCTGCACTTTCTTCTCCATGTAGCTCTAGATTTTGGGCAAAACACAGGTGCCCATCTCTCTTTGCAATTTCTCTTATTTGCTATTTTTTCAATAAGGTTTGATGCCGTTTCTTGTTGTTGTTGTTGTTTTATTGCAGAGGTTTTTTGGGGCAGGAGACATAGGTGCTTGTCTCTCTCTCCTTTCTTTCCCCCCTCTATGTGTTGTTTCTCTTTTATGTTGTGTTTTCAATAGAATTTGATGTTGGTTCTAATTGTTATTTTCTTGCAGAGTTTATTTGGAGCAAGTGGCAAAGGTGTTAATCTCTCTCTGTGTTTGGTTTTTTTTTTTTGCTAATATATTTTCAATACAACATAATGTTAGTTCTAACCCTTGTTGTTGTTTTGTTACAGAGATCATTTTGGGTGATATTGCATAAGTGCTTATCTCTCTCTCCCTCTCTCTTTCTCTGTGTGTATTTTCTCTTTTCTACTATTTTTTCAGTATGCCTTCATGTAAATACTAACTCTTGCAAAATTGTCTTTTGCAGAGATCAATTTTGGCAAGATTGGATAGGTGCTCATTTCTTTCTCTCTCCACGTACTCACACAAACTCTCTCTTTCTTCCTCTCTGCATTATCCCTTTTCTACTATCTTTACAATAGGGTTTGATGCTAGTTCTAGCTTAAGGATCAATTGTTGATGCAACACTTAATACAAGGTAGAGCAGAGATTCTGTAGCTCAATTTACAGGTAAATCTACCATATTTTGTGGTGCCAAAATTTATTCATTTAATTGGTGACTTTTATATTTCATGGGATTGATGTTTTCTTATGTCCATCATTTGCAATGGGTTTTGATTAGCAATGATTCAATCTTATCTTCAACAAATCAGCTTATAGGTAAATTGGCCCTGTTTTGTATTGCTTCTGTTCATGGAGTTATCTAGATATTTTTTGCTAAAAGAAAATTATGCAGGTGTTTTTTTGTACATGCAGGAATTGTACAAGGTTTAGGTGAAGCAAATAATTCTCCATCAACTATTTTGATGTGGTGAGTGATTCCTTTGTGTTGGATGATATGGATCTGCTGGAAGTCGATGGTTCAAAAATCCCTTGCTTTATTGGTCCTATGTGTCCATTTGGATCTCCATGCCAATTGGCAATGATCCATGAAACTCTTGTATCATATCATCCATATAACACACAATGTGTTGAGTCTTAGAATATCTCAGGTATCAATCCAATGTGCCTATTAAGATTTGCATGCCATGTGGCTGCTATCCTTGTAACAACTACTCTATAATACCCACACTTCATACAATGTATTGAGTCAAATCAAACTCCTCTTCATTATAATAAAATTTATTTTGGCGAAATTCTTTGAGTATTCTTGTGCTATTCTTTTCATTATATTTCATGTAAATGGTATGATTAAAATGATGTCTTGAAATTAAATATATACTTTGTGTTGATGTATATATCCACATGCCTTTCGATATCGATGTTTATGTCTGTTTACAAAAGTGTAAATATCTCTTAATGCCATGTTGAATTGTATGGCATATTGGTGATTATTGGACAGACTTAAAATGCTTATTATTTAGGGGTTAATATATACTTCTTTACATCTAATGTGTAGGTTATATTGCCTGAGAGAAGAATAAGCATTCTCTCGATAGAAGTACGTAACAGAAAAGATGAAGGGGGAATTGGATCATTGATACATATCATTGCTCATCTTAGGTACATATGCGTCCAAGTATGAAGGGAGCTTTCAGGCTGAAAGCATCTGCAATTGCAGATGTATCAATGTACTGGAAGGGTAAAATTTTAGCTCTCAAACAAATGACAGTTGATTCTCACCTTGTAACAAGGGCGTTTGTACAACATGTATTCATGCAAAAACAAATACACATTGCAACTCATTGAGAATGAGAACTTTCATGATACCTATATAACAACTTGTCTTGTATTTACAGATATATACCCTTCAGATTGTTGTGAATGGCAAAATGCTGAGAGTTTCATTGGTTCTTTTAAGTGTTACCACCTCAAAATTGGTAGATTGCTCTTTGAGGGGCGTACAGCTAAGCAACTCACAGAGGACCTTGTTTTTTTTTATGACTCAAGTACATATTACCCAAGAGGAGTCAAGAATATGGAACCCTTGAGTATATGCACATATCAAATCTCAATAGCATAGAATGGCCATTGTGTAGTAGCAAGATTTTGCACATGTGTAGCATAAAACTTTCATAGACATATTGAATTCTATGAAGCCAAGCACCGGCTCAAAGAATGTACATCTAAGCTGGTTCATATCGATTGCAATTTTTGCACACATGTTCAAGGAATGTAAGGGTTTGAGACATACCAAAAGCACGTACGTCATAAAAAATACATCAGAGGACTATGTAACAAGGATTCTAGGCAAAACTTGGACATAAAAAATAACTCACAGTCATGACATAGTGGAGTGTCGAGTCACAACAAGGGACATGGCTTTTAGGTAAAAAATTTCTATCTTATTTGACTATTATCTTACTTTGGGATAAATCGGCTAACTTTCCTTTCCAATTATAGGTACTTTGTTGCACGACAAACTTTATGCCTAGTATTCAAGTATCGTAGATAGAGGATGCTCAAGGGTAAATGGTTGTGCCTTGATCAAGACATGCGTGAAAGTGCAGCTGTGGATGTTACTCTCATTTGTGAGGGCTACGAGTCCCAAGTGTTGCAAATGGAGGATGATTGGCTCTTGAGTATAATGCGCCAAGAAATTACAATGTTAATACAAAATCCACCTGTTAGCTTCTATTTTAAACTAGATGGTAGAAAATTTCAAAGTCGAGCTGAGGGTACTGTTACCAGCGGAAAGTGTGTGGCTCCACATATTTTAGAAATTGTAGAGTCTCCCTAAAAATCCCAATACCACAAGTTGTAATATCCAACACTTGTAAAATTTTGGATTTTTTTGGCCAATAGAATATTGTCACTTACAAACTTGCAATATTTAGAAATTATGGTATTTATGCAAAATCATACACTTGTTACAGACTTTCCACATCAACACATTTACATATGCATGTAGACTTTACAAATATGTAAGTAAAGCCATAACTAAATATCGTATGCGAACAACCCTTAATGGTTTAAAACTTAAGGTTTTTAAGGTAGAACTAGTTTAGTTCTTGTTTCATTGTTTCATTTCACACTTTCTCTCTTCATCTCTTTATATCCACCACATCCCTCCTACCTGCTATGATGGATGCTCACACACACTTTGATGAGTGGATCTGCGAGACTATCTTTGCCAACCAGGGTGACGAGATATTCCATGTTTTCTCTAAGAACTTCAACCTTGAAAGCATGCTCTCATCTCTGGATCACCCCCTTCAGATTTTGGAAGACTTTGTGAGCACCATTGCTACATGCACATACTCCATCGAGGGATCCGACATGACTTGGGTGCCTCTAGAACAACTCATGGTATTTTAGGCAGGGAAGAATCACCAAAAAGTGGTGAGTAGGTGTCTGGCCCATGTGGATCCTTCGCATAGAGTATGCACTATTCCCATGGGAAGTGCACCAGATACATCACCTTTGGATCTCATGGAGTGTGATTGCGCATTGGCAATTTACCTCCTTGCATTGGATACACCCCTAGAGGAGGAGAGCAATGAAGATACAACTCCACATGTTGTTTCTATCACATACACGATAGAAGAACCGATTGAAGAGCTCATAAATGTTGAAGAGGAACATCGAGTGGTGACAAAGCAAGGGTTGGCTCTCACGGTGCCATCTTCTTCAGAACATCCACAAGTTGACAAACCCAACCTTGCCTCCTTGACACCCATTGAAGTAGATGGTGTACAGTACTTACTTCTATCCGATTTACTGCAATACTTGGAAATGAAGGAAGAAGAGTTGTTTTCTATCCTAGTCAAGGATTCAATGGAAGATCTGATCGATTATGATTACACGGATGTGTATCCAATAATGGTAGAGATTGGAAGATATGATGGCACAAGCTTAGCTACTGTGAGTGTGATCATAGCAGCACAGGAGCATATAACCTTGGTTGAAGAAGATTACCTTGTGCCCAATGCTGAATTTGAAGCACTACAACATAATTTGTTCGGACCAAGGCCCCAGCTTCCTACTAAGGAGTTTTTAGATCCCATTGCCCAAAGAGGTGCCTCCCTGACACACGAGGAAATGAAGATACAAGATGATCTGGAGAAGGTTAGATTTCTAACTATCATATATTTTTATGCAATGAAACTTGATGGTAGGGTGCGTCAGGTCCCCGAAGTCCACCGGTGAAATCTTGGCCAAAAATGATGCCTGTAGCTACCATGTCCGATGTCTAGCATCTAGGGCCACTTTCTGGCAAGTGGCCTTAGATGCCAGACTTGGGACAGGGCAGTTGCATGCATCATTTTTTGCCAACATTTCACTGGTGGACTCCGGGGGACCCGACGTACCCTACCATCAAGTTTGATCACTTTTTGATAACTCTATGTTAGTCGCTAAATATATTGTTTGATTTGACTTTGTCATTTAGGACATATTGTATATAGATGACTTTGCATCAAGGCAAGGAGGAGCTCAACATGCGGACCGACGCAAGGATTCAGCTCTCTTAAGGAGTATATCGGTAACCTTGTTACAGATTTGGTGGTTTTCCATAAGAAGTGCTCACCAGGAGGGAAAGAAATAATTATGAAAATTTGACCTTTGACCAAGTTTGGAACTTTTCGAGTGATACCTATGACATCTAGCTTAGAGAAGGTGGTGCTAATCAAGCGGTCAAAGCTCCTTTATTTGTTTGATCCAACGCAGGGTGGAGTTATGTGTGTGCTTGCGACTTTAGGTGACCTCACTAAAGTGTCGGATCCGTTTCTCCTGGAGAAAGAGCTGAAGGAGGAGCACATCATTTTTGAAGCAAAGAAGGAACTTATATTTTCATTGGAAGTTGGCCCCTCCTCTCCACAGAAGAAAAAGCCAAGGAACAATTGAGAGTTCTTGTTGGCTATCGACTTTTTGTATCTACTATCACTAACAACCATCACATGTATTTTTCTTGATGAATATAAGATACTCTACTTTGTCCCTACAAATAAATATTTATTAAATAAATGTGTGGTTCGTATAAGTATGATGATAATGTGTGGTATGTGAATGACACATTCGCATACGTTAACATAATTCAACGCGTAGTATTGTACTTGCGATTGTGTAAGTGTGACAATAATGTGTGGTACGTGAATGATGTATCCACATATATTAACATAATTCAACGTGTATTACTACTTTTGATGCGTTTGTATTACTACTTTTGATACATTCGTACGTTAAACAAAAATTAAGAGTCATGCATTTCAAGAAACAAAACAAAACAACTTTACTCAATTATTTGAATTCAAGACACATTGCACGAGATATTATGTATATATAAATAAATATTCCAATGTGGCAGAGTACAAAATTTTTTGGGCTTCCAAGATGTTATGGCGCTGTAACACCCATTACAAACCTTGCATCATTAATCTAGTAAACTATGGCGGGGTCCCCTTGCCGTGTCGAAGCCGAATGATAAAGTTCATATCTTTGTCTATGATTGTAACATGCTTTTCATGGATGGTTGCAAGCTGTAGATCATCAAACAAGTCGATGAGAAACCCCTTTGCAGCTGTTTGTAGGGCCTCCATGGCTGCAACAATCCACCTTCCTGCTGGTGGGCCATCCTGCACTCGTGCCCAAAATTGTCCCATCACTTTCAGCTCCAAGTCTTGCATGACTTCTTGAACAACTTTATGATAAGAACTTTTTGGGATGAGAAGCTCGTATCCGCGTGGGATTCTCCTTATCTCTCAAAGAGGAACAGTACCGGGTTTCCATCTCCTCTTATTCTGTGGTGGTCCTTGTGCTCTACAGGGAGCACCTCTTGCTGCACTTTGAGGAGCCTCCACCTTGTGCTCCAAGTGGCGGGCATTGGTGTGATGTCTTCGCGGGGCCAAAACAACGACATGCTTGCTTGGTCCGTGCCATGCAAGGAGGGCAAGACGAAGAAGAGATAGAGGTTGGGGATATGAAAATGGATGAAGCAAAGAAATCAAGATGTGAAAATGAGAAGAAGAATGAACTTTTAACCCATTTAAACCCCAAAACCAGGTTAATGGAGCTTCATACGCACTGTCCATCGTGTGATCGTAAATCCATAACCTTGTATCGGAATGCAACGAAACTTCACACGCGCACTCATTGGTGGGCAAGAGCCCAAATTATTGTTTTTTTGAAAAAAAAGTGCTTGTAGACCCCTGGTCCGAAGTCTGGCGTCTGGAGCCACTTTCCTGCCAAACTTCGGGCCAGCGGCTACAGTCACTTAAAATAATAATAATAATAATGGGCTCTTGGCCATCCAACGAGTGTGCATGTGAATTTTCGTCGCATTTCAATACAGTTTAGTATTTTAAAAATTATCCAACACCAAAATTATGGATGGATTGATAATTGAGAAATCAACATGGCGACTATTGGCCCTTAGAAACTTTGCACCACATAAAGTATACAAAGGCATTAGGAGTAAAGTCTACAACAAGAAATTGCAAATGTTTGCATGTTATTCCTATTGAAATTGACAGTGCTAACAAAAAATGTAAGTAAGAATTGAAAATACAGCGAAGATACACAATCAAAGTTGAGAGTGAAGGACAAGTGTAAATTTTTAATTCATATTTTAAGGACGCATACAATAGTTTTGCATTGGGACATAGTCATATGTTAAATGCACGAGGATAACACTATGCCAAAAAAGATAACATTGCAAACTATGTTCATTCCATTGGAACGAATGCATCCTTCACTGCTTGAAGATTTCTTATAAGTTGGAAGTCCTTGGGAGTTACAGTGATATGCTTCACATGTATTGCATAATGTTGAGCATCAGTCATCAAGTCAACTAAAAAGGCCTCTGCAACACACTGTAGAGCATGAAGACATTCTTTTGTGAAGCGATCAGGTCTATCCTAATCTTGTACCAAAAACCATCTCCTACTTTCTGTGCAGTAGAGGTCTTGCACAATCTCGCAAACAAGTCTCAAGAAGCTTGCCTTCAAAATGATGAGATCAAAAGAGCGTTGATACCTTCTAGTTTCTCTCAAGGCCATTGTACTTGGCTTCCACTTGTGTTTCTTGTGGGGATGCTGAGGACGACCCTTGTGAGGGCGACTTGAGGAAGGTGGACTAGGTTGAGAAGGGGGTGCATCTCAGCTAGTAGATGCTCCAAGGGGCTGAACACGATATGGGGCTCTGAGTGGAAGCTTATTTGCAACTACCTTAGACCTAGCCATCTTTCCTACACAAGAGATGTGAGAACTCAATGAATAAGATAGGAAGTGAAACCCTCTTTTATATAACCCTAAACTGTGAGACTCATTCACATAGATGCACACTCTCTCTTTTTCTCTTAAACTATGAATTGTATTCACACTGACTCACATTATTCATCTTACTATCTTAGCTCTTTTTGAACCATTTGCTGCCTTGTCGAAGCCTTATTTCTAGCCACTTAGCATGGTTTTCTTTGGCACTTGAGGCTTTATAACGCACTCTTTTAGTGACACGACGTGGTTCTATCATGTCTGCAGTCGATTCATCAGCACTTTCATTTGCTCTCTTTTGCAAGAGTTTAGCTTCATCCGCTACTATAATCCTATACCTCCAAGATAGCAATTGGATCATTGGATTGCTACCATTCACCCCTCCACCATGATCAGTTTTTCTTTGATATGCACCATGCGCTATCCAATGTGAATTTTCCATCCCTTGTGTGGACCAAATTCCAATGCTTCCCTTTTCTGCAAAGTATGGCCCATGTGCCTCAAGGATATACTACAAAGACACATTTCACACATGAGTAAAACTATGCTCAATAGTTTATACAATTCATACAATTTTAAAATATAAACTTAGTATGCACCATGTAATGTGCGATAAAGCTTTTTTTCCATGCTTCCACCATGTTTTCGTAGAAGCTATGCACAACATTGATAAATTCTTGCTTATCTTCATTGTTAAACACCATCTTGCGAAGTAAGGGAGCCAATTTGTTAAGACTTATTCAAACCCACTACAAGATATAGACATTATTCCAACATACAATAATGTATTCTAATTAAACATGGTAACTACGAACAAGAAAGATGAGTGACTTACAGGGCCGCTGCATCTATACAATCAGTCGATCAATGCAGTGAGACCATGCCTCTCTGCATATCGAGTCTCAAGGCCGGTCGAATCCTGATTTGTAATGGAGTGCTGCAAAGAAAACAAAATACTAATTGTTAGAAACATGATTGTCAGTACAAAGGATATTGCAAAAAAATAAACAAGCCAAACAAAAGAAAAACTTACAAAGTCCTCCAAATATGTCCTGTGGCCACCACTCCCAAGATGATGGACCACTCTGGCCTCTAGTCGTACCCTTGCCACCTCGCGTTGTTGACTCCAACGTCCTCTAGAGAATCTATATCCTCCTCCCTCAGTCGGCTCTAGTCTTCTGCTCTAGCCACTCGGGCTTTGCAGCCCCACTCTTGAGTACCTTGCGTGCATCTGATCGTTTGTGTGACATATAAGTACGCATACAGTCCATCATCCAGCCCATAGAAAATCTATCTACTGAGGCTCGAATCGGAAACTCCTCATGCAAGGATGCTACTATGTAGTCATTTCTCCCCTCCGATATATTCTTCAAATGATCTAGGACATTGTGCCAAAAAACTTATTGGCACAACTCTCTCATGCGAGCCATAACCCTCCCCTCATCATTCATGATGATGGCTCCTGACCTATCATCGACTAGATAGGCATATTCCCCTAGGGTATGCCTAAGATGGGTCCTCTCCCACTTGCATCCATGCTCCTCGGCATATCCAGGAGACCCTATGCATCCGGTGTACTAACCGGGGTAATATCTGTCGGAGTGGAACCCATAGGGATGCCACCTGCAGACGGCTGAGCAAAATCCGGAATAACTGGAGTAGACATCCCCACAGGTGTAACAAATCCTAGAGGTGACGCAACTCTAGTAGAACGACGAGACAGAGACACCGCATCCGTGCCTCCATAGCATCCACCTAAGCCTAAGCCACGCTCCCTGGAATCGCCATGAGAGCGAGAAGTCGCACCGGTATCTCATGCACACCATGGGCTCACTACCTCCTTATCTATGCAACATCCCCCTGACCCTGAAGCACTCCCTCCCTCTGGTCCAAGTCTGGAGAATTGACCTCGTCTGCTTGAAGCTGAAGCATCCGATCTCGCCAAAGTAGATCTAGCAAAGCGGCCTAACGATGTCCAAGACTCTTGGTCTACCATATCTCTGAATCTCGCGATCTGGTCTAGAGACATGCACATGAAGATATCCTATACAGACAAAAAATAATGTTAGCATAATCAATTTAAATTATACACAACACGGTAATATAAATCCTTAAAAAATGATCTCACTTAAAATGCATATCTTATATATCCTTATAAGCGATTGGTCAACGAATTGAGTAAGTGGATGCTCCAAGTATGAAGTATCTTATGGTCCCATGTCAATCTCCTGACACAACTCCGCATACACTAGAAGGTCAATAGACATGTCACCACAAAAGGATGAGTCCACCTCGTTCTCAATGAATTCTTGGACTCTTGTATTTCCATCGTTCTCAAAGAATTCTTGGACTCGAGCATTGAGAGCAAGGACATGGGACACGCTGATTAAGATACGCTTCGCGATCTTGAACAACAGGAGCTTCATTGTTTTCCATTTTGTTTACGTTACGACAAACAATTTGTTTTTGTTATCATTATTTTTTTCTTTCTTAAATCGTTCTCCTCTTCTTTCATCTCTCTCTTTTTTTTTCTTTTTTAAATTGTTATCCTCTCCCTCCATCTCTCTCTTTTTTTCTATGTTACGACTACAACCACGACCACGACTACGACTACAACCACGACCATGACCATGACTACGACCACGACCACAATGACCACGACTACAATTACGACCACGACCATGACTACGACCACGCCACGACCATAACCATGACCACGACCACAACGACCACAACTACGATTATGACCATGACTACGACTACGACTACGACCACGACCACGACCATGACCATGACCACGACCACGACCATGACTACAACCATGACCATGACCATGACCACAACCATGACCACGACCCACGACCGCGACCACGACTATGATGACCACGACCATGACTATGACCATGACCACGACCATGACCATGACCACGACCATGACTATGACTATGACTACGAGTATGACCATGACCACGACCACAACCATGACTACGACTATGACTACGACGACCACGACCACGACCATGAGTACGACTACGACCATGACTACGACCACGACTATGACCATGACCACAACCACGACTACGACCACAACCACGACCACGACCACAACCACGACCACCACAACCAACACGACCACGACTATGACCACAACTACAACCACAACTACAACCACGACTAGGATGACCACGACTACAACCACGACCACAACCACGACCTTGACCACAACCACAACCACGACCACGACTATGACCACCATGACCACAACTATGAGTATGAATATGACTATGACTATGACTACGACTACAACCACGACTACGACTGCGACTACAACCACGACCACGACCACAACCATGACCATGACTATGACTATGACTACGATGATCACGACCAGGACCATGACTATGACTACAACCACGACTATGACGACCACGACCACGACTATGACCACGACCACGACCATGACTACGACTACAACCATGATGACCACGACCACGACTATGACTACGACCACGACTAGGACGACCATGACCACAACCACGACTACAACCACGACCACGATGACCATGACTACGACCACGACCACGACTACGACTACGACCAGGATCATGACCACGACCACAACTATGACTACGACTACTTATATAGATATGAAGAGAGAGACAAGAGTTAGGGAGAGAGTAAAGTTAGAGAAGAAGAGGAGAAAAGTGAGAGAGGTAGAAATAGAAAGAGAGATATAGAGAGAAAAGAGATAAGGGGAGATAGAAGGATCTAGGGAGAGTATAGAAAGAGAGAAAGAGGGAAGATTGAGGGAGAGAGAATGGTTGAGAGAAGAGAGAAGAGAGAGGAGAAAGAGAGAGAGATCTGACTAGATCATTTGACACCCATAGTCAGCACATCGTGGAAAACAGAAGCACAAATTGACATTGAATTATGGCAAGAAAATCCACTACAAAACAATAGTTATAATACTCGAGGTAGGATTTCAAAGTCTTACTGATTTCAATCGGTCATGGATGCCATACTATGGGTAGGTTGCACTCACTAAGAATAGACTTGGTGATTCACCTCATCTTCTCTCCACCATCAATAGAATTCTCCTTTACCATTTACAACTCACCCACCTTCTCTCCATACTATTGCACACTAAAATCTCTATGAGGGCAATAGATTGGGATCTCCACAGATACCAAAGCATGATCTCTAGCTTGATGGTTGCATATATACCACTACTACTCATGGAATAAACCTTAAAATAGTTATTATGCTCCGATATATGCTTGTTAGAGCAGAAATTTGTTCCTAAGACTATTCTAAGGAAGAAAGAGGGTTAATAATAAAAGAGTGTCCTTCCTTACAAGTGATTTTGTATTATATTTTTTTATTAAAATTGATAGTTGAGGATGAGTTTCCTAAGAGATCTTGTGGTGATGCTGTTTTAGTTTTGCGAAGCATATGAATGATGTTGTTTTAGTTTTTTGTATTTGTCTTTTTAAGAAGAGATTGATTTTTATGAAGTATCCAAAGTTATTTTTGGATTTATGTTATGAAAAATGAATGTTTTTCTAACTGATAGGATGATTGCCTTCATTGTATACTTGCGTGGTGGAGGCTACGATAAGCCCCATGTATGAGAGGTCTCTTTACAGGAAGAACATTATGCTAGGAGGCACACGTGTGCTAGGATTCTCTAGCCATATATCCCTTAGGTTTGTTGAGGATCGGCCTAACCCCTATGAGCCTAGGATGAGCTTACTCTAAGGTCTTATTTACTTTTCTCTCTTTCTCTCCCTCTCTCATTTCCTCTCCCTCTCCCTTCCTCACCCTAACCCTCTATTTCTCTCTTTCCCTATTAGGTTTAATGATTTTTCTCTCTTTTTCTCTCTCCTCTCCCTCTTTCATTTCCTTTTCTCTCTTTCTTTCCCTCTCTCATTTCCTCTCCCTCCCTCACCCTCACTCTCTCTTTCTCTCTTTCTCTATTAGGTTTAATGATTTTTTTCTATTTTTCTCTCTCCTCTTCCTCTCTCATTTCCTTTTCTCTCTTTCTCTCCCTCTCTCATTTCCTCTCCCCCCCTCACCCTAACCCTCTCTTTCTCTCTTTTCCTATTAGGTTTAATGATTTTTCTCTCTTTTTCTCTCTCCTCTTGTTAACCCCAACACGAAGAAAGCAAAAAGAAATAGAAAAGACGCAGGGCAAAGGCGGAAAAACGGTAGCCCGACTGAAGAAAGAAAAGGAGAAAAGGCCAAAAGCGCAAGGGCAACCTTAAAAGTCCAAGGCAAAGGCAAAATGAGAAAGGCGCACCCTGAAAACTTATAAAAGAGCACCAGGCTCTCACCCGTGCAATTTGTAAATGTAGACGGGCGGTGGAAAGAAAGATAGGAAGATAGAAGGACAATGGGAAAAAGGGCCAAGGCTACGGCCAACCATGTAAAAAGGGGAAAAGGGGATGACCGCCCAAAAGGGATTTAGGGTTTTGTATATAAAGTTGAAAAGTGAATGAAAAGCTCATTCTTGTGTGTGGCCAAAAGTAGCTCTCCTCTTCTTCTTCTTCTTCTTGTTCTTGCTTGCTTGAGCTTGTGCTTGATAGAGGGAGTGTGAGAGTGTGAGGGAGTGAGTGTGTGAGGGTGAGGGACTGAGGAGGAGAAGCTCTCCATCTTCTCCTCTCTTCTTCTCTTCTCTTCTATTCTCTTGTCTTGCTCGCGGCAATAGAGCTTGGAGTGTGGAGCTTGAGGATGGAGCTTGCTTGAAGCTTGCACTTGGATCGTGGAGCTACTGGAGTGTGCGGGAGAGGAGGTAACTCGAACGGCATCAAGGTAAGCTCACTATACCCGTAGATACAGATGGCGCGTCGGCTATGTGAGAGGTAGCCATTAGTGCTCGGCTTGGAACGCTTGAAACAATAAGCGGTCCGAGGGTCTTGGCGGTTGAGTGAAAGCTCCCACATTTTGGTTCCGTTGCCGGGACCAATGGATTCAAGCCTTGAGCGCTTGCGCGCTTGAAATCAAGCATTGGGGTAGGGTTTTCACCCGAAACGGTGCTTGAGGTAGATAGGTAGGAAGGGAGGGGGTTGAAGATGGTATTCGATCTCCTTGGCAAGTAGGTTTTTTGCTTTCTGTAATTTATGTTGTGGAATGGAGTAGTGTAGGTATTTATTTTGTGATTTGGATGCATTTAGGGTAGGAAAAAACAAAGAAAAAGAAAAAAAAAAGGCAAACAGTGGGGTTTTCTGTTGCTGTATAACAGGCTGAAACAGGGAAACAGGGGACCAGATTCAAGTTTCTGGGTAAGATACGAACAAGGAACTAGCTGTGAGGTTCTGCAGTGCTCGAAAAGTACCTTAAGAGGCATGGGAGGCCAGGACAGACCTCATTTCCTTGGTTTGCCTTGTGTGAGAGAGAGAGAGAGAGAACTTCTGGTTCAGAGGACGAGGAAGTGCTGCCCCGATTCCTAGGCATCGGTGATTCGTACTGCTCCAGGGGAGTCTGATGTTTTCCAACAAGTGCCTTGATCAGATTTAGAAAGTCTGTGGTGATTTTGTGCACCAGACAGTGAGGAGGGGACAAACACGTGGGAATCGCGTCCGGCCGTCGACGCACTCGGACCAACTCGCTGTGGTCCGATTCCCAGAATCGGACCACCCGAGTTCGGGAGTCGGACCGTCGGATTCCCAGAATCAGACCAGTACGATTGGACGTGCCACGTGGCACTTGGACCAATCCGTTCGATTTTGAGAATCGAACGCTCGGACGCTCAGACCAATCCGTCCGGCTCGGACACTCGGACGAGTTCATAATCGGACCACTCACAATCGGACCAGGCCGTCCGAGCCCGAGACTCGGACCAGACAGAATCGGACCACCCTGTCCGATCCGATTCCCAGAATCGGACCACTTTTTGATCCGACTCCTAGAATCGGACTTGACCAAAATCGGACCACTGGTCTGATCGGACCCACCCAAAAATCGGACGTCCGATTCTGATAATCGGACTACTGCAAATCAGACATCTGAGAATCGGACAAAAAAACTGTCAAAATCGGACACGTGTCTAGAACACAAGTTCTGATACATTTAAACCCCGAGATTGATCCCTAAGGCTACGTAGAGCTGAAGGCACATCACAGATCCATAACCGGGCTAAAATTTAGAGCACGTAGTTCAAAATTCGGCTATAAACGGTCCTCCAAATTGCATATGGCATCTACCGTAACGGCCCTGCGGGCCGGGGGGGACTGCCCCCCCCAGACCCCCGCAGAGGGGGCTCTGCCCCCTCCGCACCTCCCTCGAGTAGGTTGGAGAGAAAACGCGCGCCGCAATAGGCCTTTCAAATTGGACCCTAGTGAAGCAATGGCTCTGCACCAGCGTGGAGTCTCACTTGCAATAGAGCAACCAAAAGCCCATACCCGAACAGAGAGAAACAGAGACCTTAGAACATCAATGGGCCAAACTAGCCATCAAGGGCAAAAAGGCCACACCACGAGAACACAAAGACATTGTGTTCATACTATGTCTAGTCAAAATGGAATGCAACATTAGCAAGTTGCAAATGCCGAGATGACTAGACATGACACTCTTGATGAGAGATGTACCTTGAATAGCACTGCACTGACGATCCAAGACAGCAATGGAGAATCCACATCTGGTCGTGCAGTCGAGAACTCAAGGGTATCTATTAGAAGGCTTAAATTTACAAGCCAAGACCCTGAAGATGAAGACATAGTACCACCTGCTTATCTTAGGGTTAAACTCACTGCGAAAAGAGAGCATACTATCGATGCTCTAATTGATGAAGGAGCTGATTTTAACATCTTGACCTATGAATCATGGACCCTACTAGGCCAACTAGAGCTCACACCGACTAGTGCAACTCTTAGCCCTTATGGGGGACACCCACAAGCACTCATAGGGAAGTGCAAAATCCTTGCGACAATTGAAACAGAAAGCTTGCCTATCCTATTTCATGTTCCTCCAAAAAGTGCTAGCTGCAGGAAAGAGACCCTCCTAGGAAGACCCTTCAAAAGGGCAACCAAGTGTGAAGCTGACTATGTAGCACAGAGGATACACCTAGCACTACCGGGTGTGAGGATAGTCACCACCTTTAGCAAGGGTGACCTCATCGAACCTCAAGGGAAAGGCAAGGAAGGTGATGACATAACAGTCACGCCTACAAACAAGGGCAAGGACTTGTTGGAAGAGTTGATACAAGCACAGGTCGAACAACAAGAACCAGTGAGTGAGGCCATGCCGGAAACAAGAAGGTCAAGAGACAAGGCCAAGGACAGAGTTTGGACTCACAAATATCGTAGAAGACCACGAAAAAAACCCAAGCCTTATAGACGGAGGCGTCGATGGAGAGTCAGCACAACACCGCGATGGATATCCAAAGCGTTGCTACATGCTCAAGGATACTACGCAGGTAACCAATGGATTTGGGTGCCCAAACTACCTGCTAGGCCACCTCTATCAGAAGCCCAAACTATGTCCCAAGCAAAGAGGCGTAGGAGGAAAACTAAACGAACGGCCAAGTTTCAAACCAAAAATATTGAAGTGATTGAGCCCATCACTACTGAAATCAAGAAACCAAACATGGCCTATCAAAAAGTAGATCCTCAGCCTAGTGTGCTTGACAAGCGGACATCAGATGCAGCCACTGAGCGTGCACAAAAATCATTAGTGCCCAAGGAGCCTTTGATTTCCCAAGCGGAGAACAAACATCATAGGCATAACATTGCTCATAGCAAGGCTATTCGCTCAACAAAGCAAAAGGCACAATCATCTAATAGCCTTGAGAAAATCATTCAGCTAGTGCCACATCCACCTAGGAGTCCTAGATCTCCTACGCCCTCTTCTCCCAAACAGACACAGGAAGCACTACAGCAGTTGTCAAGGGCGACTGCTCAATTCCAATCTCTATCTCCATCTAAGCTTCCAAACGTCAAAGAGGTGGGGCATGATGCCATTTGTAGCTCTTGACTCAAGGATATGCATGAGCAACCTAATGTGACTAAATCAACTCATGTTTGATCTACACAAATGAGTGCTCAGAGGCCAACGAAAGACACAACCACTTCTGATTGCCCTAGGGACTTGACACCACAATCCACCAAGGGTAGCCAGCCCACTGAACTGGTTGCTACTACTTCCAATTCGGGATCACAGCAGTCACAGCCCTTGGCCGTGACAATGCCCCTTGTGGAACGTGTCCTTAGTAGTTTACCTGTGAAGAAGGTGTCGCAACCAAATCCCTCAACAACTCCAGCGCTTTCAAAGTGCCTGAAGCCTAGGACGGAGGAGTCAAACGCAAGGGAGTTGGTTGACAAGCTAGACTCTCCGAAAAGAGCGGCAGTTGTGCCCTCACAACCGGGCAAGGCTATTCAGCAAACCACGGCTATGTCCCATAAGGACACACTAGAGAAGGGAAATGCTGAGGCCCGACCAAGCACATCAACGGTCGATATAGCCCAGGGTCCTGAGTTGTTGAGAGAGGCACCTTCATTGACCAAGAAAAAGAGGAGAAAGCAGAGAAAACAACAACAGTTGCAGGTGGTTGTGGACCCCAAGAACATTGAGACGAAGAGCGCCGAAGAGCCAATGAATAAAGCCTCAAGTCCATCCACCAATGAACTCATTGATGCCTCTCCAAATAGCGGTGAAACCCCAGACACATTCGTGTGTTCTGACAAACCAAAGCAACAGTTGCCATCAACAGTTGCTTGCAACACTCTATCCATTGACAATAGAACTCACATTGATAAATCAACAGTGGATAGAATGCTGTCACAACAGGGTGACAAATCTATACCAGTCACATCCGAGGAAAACCATGACAAAATGGTAGCAAAACCTCAGGAGAAGCATGAGAACCCCAAGAGCATAAGAAATCCTAGCGTTGACCAATCTTGCTCATCTAGGCCTGAGCCCCCAGCCATGCTAAAGCCTAAGGAAACTCTCAGAACTTTGCATGAGATAGCAACCGAGCAAGCCCTCGTTGAACATAGAAATGTCGCAGAATGCTTAACTGGGTTGGAGGCTAAGCTCAAAGTGGTCGCACGTGTCTACGTCCTTACGCACGTGGGCACGATCCCCAAGGAGCAGCTTGGAGAGTACTTGACCTTTCCTCTATCATGGGAAGAACAAGAACATCTCAAGGGGCACTACGACAGGCTCTTGCATGAACAAATGCGACTCATCCCTGACGAGGAGGCTGACGAACTACGCTTAACCGTCACGTTCAATGAAGTGCTTTGTCGACCGAATCTCGTAGACATAGAGCTACTAAAGCGACTGTCAGCAGGCCAGAGTCAATTTAAGCGGCGTTGGTGCGAAAGCCACATCGTAATGGCCGAACTAGGGGCTCAGATCATGACGGTCTCAGAAGAACGATTGGCCAAATGGCGGTCTCAAAGAGACCCAACCTACGTGGCACAAACTTCCCTTCGAGTGCTCACTGACATTCGGGGTGCGGACTTGGCTAGGACTAGGCTACAGGGCTTTGATTGATAAGGTTCTCACCAAAGAGGAGTTACATATTGCTAGTAGACTCAGTCAAGGTTCCATGCTACTCGACGTGGCAAAATATCTATCAGTATTAGGTCAGCTGCCACGAATACTAGATGCGTGTGCCATGCTCCGGTACAACCCCGAGTTCTACACTTGGTTCTTATCCTCGTGATGTGACATGGATTCATAGATATGTATATAAATAAACACTGATTTTTTTGTCACCTTGTATAAACAATATTAACACACACAAGTAATGATAGTCAAGCGTAGGGAGAAGAGTTGGTTCTAACAAGCTAACCTCCTCAAGTCCTCTTCTCATCACACATTTAAAAGCCGTGTGACCACTCCCACCTCCAAGTGAAGGGCATGCAATCCACGTTACTGCCATAGGAAGCCTTGACCAACAACACTGATGGTGTAGACAAGGTGCAGTCCCTTTCTATACACCTTCTTCCCATTTTGGTCTATCCTTCCGAGAATGTGCCCTATCCCACTCCATGACAACCAGTCCACACAACTTAGCACAAGCCAATATTGGCTAAGGACTGGAGGCAACGCGAACATCAGCATGGGGACCATTCCCCTACAACAAACACCGCATGCCTCACCCCTCCCCCTCTTGTCATATGCGCTTCATAAACCACACTAAAATCCCTTCCATGCAAATAGTTGTATCCTGTATCAAGGCCTAAACCTTTGGATTGCGTCTTGCAGGTTTCCTTTTGCAGCGGAACGCATGGAAAATCATGGGGATCTAGCATGCAAGGACGCTCTTCGCAGAAGGCGGGAGCATGTGGCACACGCCCCTCCGCCAGAGCACTATGTGCCCACCATCAAGAGGTATGCCAAGAAGCGAGGCCCCAAGAGACATTGCCCAGGCGAAGGCCGCAGAATACTCGAGTCAAGAAAGTAGAGACTCGAAACCCGCAACAGGCCGCAGCGCTAGTGGTACGCACTCCCAGCTCCCGCACAGGCCCCAGACGCTCAAAGGCAGAAAGGGAAACCCGGGAAAGAGAAGAATTTAATGAACTATTTAAAGAGATTCTGGAGATAGTAGCGAGCCGGGATTACACCATTCATATCCTGGCCGACATGTTTCCTGCTCACCCCCACGGGAGTCCCACACCAGCAAAGCCCCAATCACCCGGCCATCCAGACTCGCCCCGCCTCGTACAAATCGAGTAGCCCATAATAAATAAGAAGCTTATCAAATGATAACTGGCTAGGACTTTTTATTTTAAATGGTTGAGTGTTCCCGACTTGTTAAGTGTTGACATGTTCCTGACTTGTATGAACTTATCATATCTGCTATGCCTTGAACAAAAGAAAAAGCTAATCAAGCGCAGGTGAGAAATGTCTAGTTAACACCATAGAATTCAAATAAGTGTTGTCTCCTTGCATTGCACTGGTTTATTATAGTTGCGGCATACACAATGCATATGCTCTCATGAAGCGACAAGTGAATGCAGGATAATATAGGTCCCTGTGCGAAAATGCTCAATGCCCAATCACCGCAACACCCACAACCCCACAGCGAGCCGCGGCAAAGCCACGCTGCCGAAAGCACCCTTGCCAATCGCCCACATTGCATGGCCCACAAAACATTCCTGGGCCACGCCCCCTTTCTGGGACAAGCTCTATAGTTGGCTCACGGCAGTCGTCACCTCAATTGTACCCACATCGCATGTGCCGCAAGGAGGGTTGCAATATCTCAAGTATATCTCCCCCTTTCGCCAACTGCTTCTCTAACAATGAGGCTAGGGCACCATCATCATGGTACTATTCATTTTCGAAGCCTTTGAAGCTTGACATTTTCCAACCCATGGAAAGGCTGATAGCCTCAACATATTGTAATGGTTGTACTCAGGCCAAAAAAAAAGAGAGAGAGAGAGAAAGAAAGAAAGAAAGAAAGAAAGAAAAAAAAAGAAAAAGAAAAAGAAACAAAAATAAAGAAAAAGAAAAGGAAAAGAAATGAATGGAAAAATAAGAAGCACCCACGATCACAACACAACATCTAGGGGTCCTCAAATTAGGTACGTCTGGTGACCTCGGTTGACCGGCTTCGTCCCTAGTCCCCTAGCCCCCTACAATCACCCACAATTGTTCACGGCACATCAAGGGCAGGACATACCTGGGGAGCTTGTCTCGCCTAGGGTTAGACTTGTCACCCTGACCCACTTGCACAATTTTCTTTTGCACTCTACCTTAGTACCATTGCAATCAGTGGTGATAAGCACCGCACGATTGGCCATGAAAAGTACACCGTACTCATCAAGAAAGTCCAATAGTTTCCAGCTACTGAAAGTGCAGTGTCCTTGTATTCAATTATGCTCCATCGTGCAGTCGCAATGCAAAGGATGTCTCATATACATTCACGTGAACTTCTTCTCAACACAGACAACTTTGCTTCATCCACACATTGTTATGAGAAACTAGCCCATGGTCTTCTAACTACGTAATATCTAACTATGCACAAGCACTTACATAATATCTACACCAAAGTATATGCACAGTTTGGGTCCTCAAGTGCAGGGCAATACTCTCAGCTTGCTTAGAGTTCGACCTGTCTCCCAAACTAATCAAATATGTCTTGTGCACAATAAGAAGACTAGCACTATCCCTTAAGGAGAGACCACATGTGAGGTCTTCCAATTGCAAGTATAAAGTGTTGTTCGCTCTTTATCAACATTCAACTTTGAATGCTTGTCCCTTACCATCTGACAAGCCCGCAAAGAATCGTCATGTGCAGAATCCCTAACAAACCAACACTTGTGCTGGCCATCAATGCAACCCCCAACACAGCATAGCCCTACCACCAACTCCAACAACCTTCCACCAGCCACCTGAGCCACCAACAGACCCCAGGACCTTCTGCCACACCACCACCAACACTCCTCCATGGAAACCACAAGCCTCCTTGTTACCCACGTCTTCGGTGCATGCTACAGCCTGCTACCTACGACGGTGAGTGCCATGGGACTGGCACTCGTTTGGGAGGGGGGTAATGTTAACCCCAACACGAAGAAAGCAAAAAGAAATAGAAAAGACGCAGGGCAAAGGTGGAAAAAAGGTAGCCCGACTGAAGAAAGAAAAGGAGAAAAGGCCAAAAGCGCAAGGGCAACCTTAAAAGTCCAAGGCAAAGGCAAAAGGAGAAAGGCGCATTTTAAAATAAAAAGGCGCACCCTGAAAACTTGTAAAAGAGCGCCGGGCTCTCACCCGTGCAATTTGTAAATGTAGACGGGCGGTGGAAAGGAAGATAGGAAGATAGAAGGACAATGGGAAAAAGGGCCAAGGCTATGACCGGCCATGTAAAAAGGGGAAAAGGGGATGACCGCCCAAAAGGGATTTAGGGTTTTGTATATAAAGTTGAAAAGTGAATGAAAAGCTCATTCTTGTGTGTGGCCAAAAGTAGCTCTCCTCTTCTTCTTCTTCTTCTTCTTGTTCTTGCTTGCTTGAGCTTGTGCTTGAGAGAGGGAGTGTGAGAGTGTGAGGGAGTGAGTGTGTGAGGGTGAGGGACCGAGGAGGAGAAGCTCTCCATCTTCTCCTCTCTTCTTCTCTTCTCTTCTCTTCTCTTGTCTTGCTCGCGGCAATGGAGCTTGGAGTGTGGAGCTTGAGGATGGAGCTTGCTTGAAGCTTGCACTTGGATCGTGGAGCTACCGGAGTGTGCGCGAGAGGAGGTAACTCGAACAGCATCAAGGTAAGCTCACTACACCCGTAGATACGGATGGCGCGTCGGCTATGTGAGAGGTAGCCATTAGTGCTCGGCTTGGAACGCTTGAAACAATAAGCGGTCCGAGGGTCTTGGCGGTTGAGTGAAAGCTCCCACATTGAAAATGCGCCTTTCTCCTTTTGCCTTTGCCTTGGACTTTTAAGGTTGCCCTTGCGCTTTTGGCCTTTTCTCATTTTCTTTCTTTAGTCGGGCTATCTTTTTTCCGCCTTTGCCCTGCATCTTTTCTATTTCTTTTTGCTTTCTTCGTGTTGGGGTTAACACCTCTCTCTCTCTCATTTCTTTCTCTCTCCTCTCCCTCTCCCTCTCTTTCTCTCTCATTTCCTCTCCCTCCCTCTCCCTCTCCCTCTCTTTCTCTCTCATTTCCTATCCCTCTCTCAATATGCACAAATCATACAAAAAAAAGTAAAAGAGAGAGAGAATGCACGCTCCCTCTCTCATTTCCTCCCCCTCCCTCTCCCATTTCCTTCCTCTCCCTCTCCCTCTCTCTCTCTCTCCCTCCCTCTCCCTCTCATTTCCTCCCCTCCCTCTCCCTCTTCCTCTCTTTCTCTCTCATTTCCTCTCCCTCTCTCAATATACAAAAATTAAACCCTAAAAAAGTAAAAGAGAGAGAGAATGCACTCACCGTAAAGGCTCGAAGAAGGGTTTGACAGCTCCTCTTCGCAACAGCGGCTCATCTTCACCCTCCGTACACCTCCTCCTCTTCTTCGCGAACGACGGAGGCAGTGGCGGTGAGAAGCCTTCTTTCTCTCTTTCTCTCCCTCTAAGCAAAATGGTCGCTCTCTCTCGCGCTCTCCCTCTCAAAAACTTTCATGAATGCGCGAAATGAAACACGCTTGGGTTTTGGCCCGTGTTTTTTTCTCTGGGTACTGTCACTATTTGCGTCGCTATTAGTATTGCATTAGCGATGCCGCTATTTATCGTCACTAATCGACGTCCCTATGGCCTAATATCCTTCTAGTGACCTTAGCTTTGGCCAATCTTGTTTTTCCTCCATTACTTCGATTAGGAATGGCAAAATGTGACTTTTTCCACCCATCGTAGTCCTGCGGCATACGAACCATGACATTTCCTTCTTCATTGATGGGTACTGAGAGAAACTTCCTAGCCTTTACTCCTCCAAAGCAAGGTTTTTTTGGCAAGTTACCAAGTTTTCCTAATCTCTTCTCATCTTTTTCAATTGTCATTTGATGCTTGTGTAGCCCAATTTTTGATAGCACTCACTCCACATTCCTACACGTTGCAATGGCTTCTTTTTCTGGTTGCATCCTATAAGCAAAGAAAATGTATTCATATACAAGTGTCTCCATGATTCTGAAAAAAGCATGCAATGAACAAATGTGAATACGATCCAAGGAAATGTTGAAGATGGGCTTCCAAGTGGGATCTTCTCTATTGCGCATCAGAGCAGCACTTGTCACCTTTCGCCAATTCTTCTTTCTGTCCTTTCCTTCCACCCTCTCTGTCAAGCAATATAGGCATGGATTCTTTGTATTTGCACCATTGGAGATTTCACACATGCATTTTAAAATTTTCAAGTCTCCTACAAGATGCCATTCAACCAAGTATTAACCATACCCTTCAACCGAGAGCATCTCGCCATGTTCCTGACGATCGATGATGCTTGGAATGCTTGTGTGCATAAAGAATAGCTGCAACACCTCAAATGTTTCCTTAGGAACTTCAAATGCAGCGAGCCACCACACATGGCGCTCAGATTGAATACTAAAGTTACCTAGGTTATTCTTGTCGAATTGTAAAGCTCTATTCATTAGAGTTACACTAACTCTTTCAAGCTTTACTCCTTTGACGACCTCACTTTCATCAATTTTATAACAAACTGCAATTTACCATTACATTCCTCAACAGACATATTGTAGTGCATTACCATTGTCGATTGCACCTTGTTCAAATCTAAATAGTAATTATTGAGTTTGGTGAACTTCACCTCATATGAATTTTTGGTCCCAACTTTTAGCGTTTTCACACATTGAACATGCATGGGATCTCCTATCAACTCCAAAACCTTTGTATTAAGTTATCGTCGGGCCTCTATTAACTTTGAAGGTTGAGGAAGAGGCACGATTCTATTTCTCTTCAACACACGACCAAACCCAGCCTTCACACCTTTGAATATCTTTGAGTAAGTCATTGTACTGATGCCGGCCCTATCAGAAATAGATTGTACATCCATAGCTGAGAACTCATTTGACACATCTTTTAATGTGCACTCAATCACCTTTTCCTTCATAGCCTTAAACTTATGATTGCTCAAAGCATTTTCCAGTGTACTTGCCTTCAACAATCTACTAATACATGATCCAACCTCACCCTCACCTAGGTTCTCTTTCTGAGCTACCTTACATGCTTTGATACGTCGCTTCCACTGGCCACTATTCACAGTTAACTCATTGATTGGCTTCTTCTTTAATTTGCGCTCCTGTGTTAGCTTGTTGTTGATCTTTCTCAAGTCTTCCAATTGTACCTTTGTCTCCTCATATGAGATACCAATGTCATGGATAGTATCCTGCATTGAAATAATTTGATTGTTTTGTTGAATTACAATGTCGTTTAGTTGTACCACTTGTCCTATGAGCTGTTGTATATGAAGTTGATGTGCAACGATCACATCATGGCAAAATTTTATGGTTGCCTGGCAAGTTGTAAAGACTTTGAATGCCTGATCATTGAGCTGGATCATTGAGCCGCCTAGTATAACCAAGTAATCCATTTTCACCCTCGCACACATACTTTAGCAAATTTGTGATTCCTGAGAAAGTTGGAGGTCTATTGTTTAAGGGTTCAATTGGGTAGATTTCCCCATCAACCCACAAATCCACAGGTTTCAATCCCATTTGCCTGTAACTCTGCAAAATGTGAGGGTTGACACTAGTATGCTAGGTTCTTTTGAATAATGGGGCATATTCAATCTCTACCTCAATATGCAGCTCCTTCTTTCCTGTATTCATTTTACTATTAATAGAAACGTGGAGCCTACTTGGTTGTCACAAGAGATAGAGTGGAGATGCACAGAGAGGTACACAAAGGTGCCAAGGGAAAGGAGGGTGTAAGTATTACACTATGTTAATGAAGGTTGCATAAACACAGAGAAGAGGTCACAATAGAGCCATGAGAGAGTATAGATATGGGGGCAAATAGCTCAGAGGGTAGGGATGTCCAAGACTATTTGTATTTTAGATATTTCTATTTTGCCTCCAAAAACATCTCCAAAAAACACGAAATTTGACCAATTGGTTTGTTTTTTGACCAAAAGCTAGGATATAAAACATCCCCAAAATATCTTAAAAGGAACTTCTTAAATTTCATTTTCCTTGTTCTCGATTAAAAAATCAATTACCTTGTATCTACTAATCATTTTGCATTAAAAATGAAGCACCACACTCCTGTAACTAACTCCTTTTTTAATATAAAATTTGGTTGAAAAAGACTTCTTCAATGAGGAGAGAGAAGGAATTTGAGTATATCTTTGTAGATAATATAAAAAATGCAAAACGAGATTGCAAAAGTAGAGAGAGAGGAGGATTATTTTACTATTTTTCTCTCCTCTTTTCCTTGTTTTAAGGAGAGAGGGGGGGCTAAAAGGCCCATTTTGTGAGTTCATTTTTTTCCTAATGCAAGAGGCATAGATTTTGATCTAGAGCTATTCAAGAAGGAGATTGTATACTTGAATATGATAACATTTTGGATAACCAACATAGTACTATAGTTTAGTCCTTACATTGAAGATATGCATATAATAATGATGCATATTCTTTTTGCAAAAGTTAGAATGGGATAGAGTTGAAGATACCCATAGTTGGAAAACGATTCAAACTATTCAAGGGAAGAGACTCTACCACCTTTGAAGAAGAAGAGGATGATGTTGAAACTACTTAGGACAACATAGAAAAAGAGGATGAGGAAGATAATGAAGATGAAGCACAAGATCTTGATCATGATGAAGAGTAAGATAAGTGGCACATGCTAGATCATATGTAGGTTTAGAGCGGTTGGATATCATGTGGTTCTATGTCTAGTAGTGAAAGATGTATGAAAAGTATGATAGTGATAGAATCGTAGTTGTGTGGCTAGGGGGTTGCTCTACCTATTTCTATGCTGAGTTTACATTGTCTATGGTTATCTGCCATGAATTTGGAAGTGGATTTTACACTCAATGTGACTACAAAGTATCACGTACTTGATCCTAGACAAGTGAGTAGTTAATCTAATGACCTTGGGCAAGATTTTGTAGAGATTGCCAAGTGTGAAAGTTCCAAGGCTTGCCCCCACAATTTGGGATAAAAAAAGTAGGCAAGAAAATAATTCCTTTAGGGCTCATATAAGCAACATGGAAAAAGCATACCTTAAGAGAGAGATTACTAGGTGTTCTGGGGGAGAAAGCAAGGGCAAAGTCTAGATGAAATTAGACATGAAGCTCTCATTGCATGATAGAGGACTAATCTAGGACTTTTTTGAATATGATGGACTATTCTAAATAGGGCGAGCATGTTATCTATTGCTATTCATTAGAATGATATTTTGATTCGCCTTGAATTTAGCGGAGATTATTGCTCTTTGGTATCCCAAATAGGGGTTTTTTGTGGACCGTTTAGGGGTATTCTTATTCTACTACTACTACTATGGTAGATTGAAAGTAAAGATTTATGGGTTGAAAAAAGGGCTTTTGGAAGCTTTAGAATAATAGGGTATTATTGGTCTGTGTGGAAGCATACTTTTGAGCCTCATACCTATTATTTCATGCTTAATCTCATGTATGGCAAATGATAAATCATACAGGCTGAATTAAATTAGTTTTTCACTAAGCCATAGCTTTAGTAATAGTCTTTGTGTGGACGTACCACGAGGATTGAACTCAAGCTCATACGTTCTAAAAACATTTTACAATTGGGTTTATCTATCTCTTGAATTTATATTCCTTCTTGCCTTCTTCTTTCCCATAATTTCTTTTCTTTGTGCTATTATATATTCTTAAATAAGTCCCAATATCATTCAACCATACACAATTCATACCTTGAGAAAATTACCTCTAGGAATAAGCTTTTCTTGATCAAACCCTCAAGTAGATTAAAAGCCAAAATTAGTCATAAGATTCCTTGAGGAGTTCGCAAAAGAAAAAGCTCAAAAGGATAGTTTCTTATTAGTAGAGTCCGTTAAGGAAATACAAAATGATGTCATTACTTGCTAATTTTTATTCTCAATTGATATTGATATTTTGAGTGACGAGCATGAAATGCTACTAGAAATATTAATGGCATAGGAGGAGCAATATTGTATCTTTACATCATTGATTGTAGGTGAGCCCATAGAGTATATCCCAAAGGTTGTCCCTAAAAAGTTTCATTGATATTTTGAGTGACGAGCATGAAATTTTCCTAGAAATATTAATGGTATAGGAGGAGCAATATTTCATCTTTACATCATTGATTGTAGGTGAGCCCATAGAGTGCATCCCAAAGATTGTCCCTAAAAAATTTCACTTGATTCCCACTTTCCCCACTAAGCACTAACAAAAGAGCTTAAAGGAGGTACAAGAACTACAATGGAAAGTAGAAGGATAAGAACATTCAAAAGGGAATGATATATCATTAGAGCTTCCGTTACAAAAATCAAAAGTTATTTAGTGACTAATATAGAGCAAAAATGAGCTATATGGGCTTTCCTCGAGTGATCCAATGACTGCAGCTTCAAGTTTGCTATGGCACTTGTAGCTAATAGAGACTTTCCATTACTTGAACAACTTTTATAACACCATCTACTTGACAAAGTTCTCATAAAGGGAGAGCTATATGTTGCTAGTAACATAGGCCAAGAGAATGTGATAATGGACCTAATCAAATATGCATATTCTAAGAGAATGTAATAATGGACCTAGTCAAATATGTATTATTCCTAGCCATGACACAACATTATCTTTGTAGCTATGCATATTTCCAATACAATCCAAACTACTATTTAATAAAAGTTGTAGGATTAGATTTATAGAAGGTGATTCTTAATTGTAATTTGACAAAAAACTATGAGTTTCTTAAGGAAAATGGGTCATTTTATTACCATATAACATATTGGTAAAGTACATTTTCTAATATCCCTTGAATGTATGTGAAATGGATGATTTCTTATAGGTGCATTTCCAAGCATACACCACAAGACACTAACCCTTGTAGTGCTTGGACCATCCCAAGGTCCCTTGCCACATTTCCCCACCAAGAAAATGTTTTTATCATGGGCATTAGGATTGACACTTGTGATGAGAGGTCTCTCTATAGGTTTAGTGCTTATCCTTTAGATGCATGGGAATCGCTGGTCTTTAGTGTTAACCCCACTACTCACTATTAAGGAATTGGTCTATGATGTTGAGCCCATTGCACACTATGAAGGAATTGGTATTTGTCTAGCCCAGTGAAATCTAGAAGGCCCTTATGCTAGCCACGGTGTGGTTGTGATTCACCTAATGTTGCAAAATCAGCCTAATTTAGGCCAAGGTTATCTTGTATGGCCGAAATAGTTTGTAATACCTTTGATTAGAATAAAGGACTATTTTCAAACTCTAGATGAATTAAGAGAAAGGTAGAGTGAGGGAGGGAGCTTACCTTCATGATACCCGCAACTAAAGGGGACATTGATAGTGAAGGTTGAAGGAGAAATGCAACATAGGGACAGTTGCATGAATATTTTATTTTCATTGAGTGTTGCTTATGTCATGCACGTCACATAAGCATGATACTAAGTTTACTGGCATCGCTACATATCACCAAACGTCCCCGCTTAAACGACGCATGTAGTGACACTCAAATGCATCGCATATGCGACGTCCATTTTCATTATTTAAGCGTGCTCAATTATCACATACATGATATAGTTGTTTAAATGACTGCAAGTCTTCTAATCCAATATGCGATGATCACTTTTTTCCTTTCAATCTACTATGCCGATTAGCCTATCAATTTCTAGTCGTGACTTATGCAATGACATGCAAATGCATCGCATATGCGACATCCACTTTCAATTTCTAAACGCGCTCAATTATCACATATCACTTACATGATATCATTGTTTAAACGACAGGCCTCATCGTGATCAAATATGCGATGATCGCTTTTCTTGCTTTCAATCTATACTATGTCGATCGACCTATCGATTTCTAGTTGTGCAAGGATCTCTTTGTAAATCTGAAAAACCTTTATGTATATCCAAAAACTATAAGAGACTACATGACAAATATTCTACATCAAACTCTTTTAAGAAACAACTTGGATGATTATTACAAACTAAGAGATCCTGATTACATCAGAGCACCACTCGGAACATGGAAGCTGAAAGATCATGGTGCGAGTCTTGGTGATCTCAGGAGTGGAGGAAATTAGATGGCCATTGCCTGACTTATACAGATGAAACAGTCATGAAACTGTTTGTGTGCAAAACAACGACTAACCCCATGGGTTGTCTCGACTCATCAAAACTGCGAGAGGCATGAAGAGATCAAAAGATCACTTGATCAGATGATGAAGCTGCGGATGGTGCTGTAGAGAGACGGAAGAATAAGCAGCAGCACAGAGACAAGAATGGATGGATAATGTCGATAAGAAGATGATGCAGCGGATCCGGAGACAGGCGACGGGGCTGGAGAGAACGCATCTTGATCGGCTTGCCCCATTGCTACCATTCCCGCTCCGGACACCACCATCACTATAACTGTCATCGCCATCAAGCGAGCCGCCATTGAAGCTTCGATAGAAGAAGAAGAGGAAAACGAGAACAAGAAGAGATAGTTTGATCAACCCTGCATAAAATCACAACACAAGTCGATTTGGATGGCGCTAGTTATAACGTCCTACGAAGAGACCAAAAGGGACGTGCGCGCACGATTTCTTAAAAGAGCGAGCTGGGATAAACCATTAAACTAAAATTACCTGCAGGCAGAGGAAGACTAGAGGCCTGAGAAATCTTCAGCGGAGGAGTAGAGATGCGTTTCTTGTGACAGTCTTTTATAGCACGGGGTTGGGGGGTATTTTCAAGTAGGTTGGTCGGCTGGGGTCGGTTTGGGGCCACTTCCTTACTCTTCTTCTAATTACACTTGGGATCCCTTAAAGGAGCCCTCTCTAGCATCATATCATTGTCGGAAGAAAATTTCTCACCTTCTCGAGAGGGTTGCTCCTACCCACTAACTTGTAGGCTCATGACACCAACAAGTTGAAGCAATCAATTACTCCAATACCCCTAAGAAGGGCCTTAACCACTCTCAAACTAGCCGTCCCATATAATAGTGAAGGTCACTCGATCTCTAACCTACCCATGCCACCTCAGACTTGGAATTACAGCAGAAGCAAGCTAAGCAAAGCTCCAAGAAATAGAAGGAGAAATGAGGGTTGTTAAGAAATTTGTGAAATCAACCTATAGAGGTGAGAGTAGACAACGGCCTAGTGTAACACTAAATTAAGAAATCCTAGCCAAAACTATAGGACTACAACTAATTTGCACCTTGTAAGACAAATGGAGACTTGTGATATATCCTTGACCCTTTATTAGGCTTAGAAAAGATGGCCATGCCATAACATGCCACAAGCAGTGATCCATCCAACTTGAATGACAAAGAATTGATTTCGACACTTCTTTTGTACATTCTTATTTGCAACATTGTTATTCACAGTGACTACTACATGCAACATTGTTATTCAAGATTCGAGATTGGTTTGAGAAGTACGGCAACATTTCCCTCTGTACCTTTCTTGGAGGAGGTATTTAGTTTAAGACGCGTTTTGAATTGTCTCTTTCTCTTCATCTCTTTCAACATTGCTTCAAGTTACCCTATCTCATTGTACTAATATAACCAAATAGTAGCACTTTTTACATCATGGTTTTTAAAATTTTGGACAAGGCAAGCAAGAAAATTTCATTTTGTCAAAAATCCACATAAAAAAACATTAAAATTTTCAACACTTAAGGATGCCTAAAATGACACTAGCGCTTTCAACATGGCAAGAAAAAATATCATTACGTATGTGGGATAAAATTAACCTTGCCAATATGCCACCAAGCTAGATCTAGAATACTTCTAGTTTTGTATGATAATAAAATCACATGCAGAAAGGGTGATATATGTGTAATGTGGTCAGATTCATCTACATTGTTAGCACTCATCTTTACTTTCGTCCGATCAACTTGCTTACTACTTTGCTACCCTCATTCATTGTCACGGCCCCTCTCTTGGTAGTAACTCTTTAATATCACAACCTTCATAGACTTGTTGTGTCCTTGATGTTGATTTGGCTCTCATTGTGGCATCTGGTAAATTGTTTCTATAGTTCATAAATAGAAGGTAGATTTACGTTAGACTTTTTGAAGTAAAAGTAGACCTTTTTGTACTAGTTGCACTCTCACATACTACACACCTTTTAAGCATATCACATAAGATTATTACATGTTAGAAGATCAATACACAATTATAATTGAATTATCTTAACCTTCTTGATCTGCACTGACTTTGATAATGGCATGTCATGAATCTCCTTTCTTGATTTTATTTTGTACATTTTAATTGTTAAAACACGAACAATATATAAACAGCTATAAAGAGTGACTTTGAGACTATTAGAAAAAATCACTAAAAATAGATTTTGTTGTTTAATAAAAACTCACAATTAATCCACATAAACCTAAGAAAGGTTGAAACCAACTTCAAAAATACACTACTTTTTCAAGAATGATAAAACCATAAAAAGAAAGGGTAGAATCATGCACCTCAAGATCTACTAACAAAGGAATGTTACTTTATTGGCTTATGGTGTAATTATTTTTTGTTGTGACTATGATTAAGTTACCCTTGATTTATACTCATTATAGCAACATTGTAAAGAGGATATAATGAATCTTGGAGATCCCCACACCTGCAAAAAGTCTTAAGCATCTTGAGAGCGACCAAAAATTTTGATCTTGCATGATGGGAGGCCCATAGCTCTTGTAGCTCAAATACTTGTCAAGGCAAAGGCCTGAGTGATATATAGTTTGTTCTTGATGTAGAATGGTTCTAGAGGTTTACAATAGCTAAGTGAGTCTCTAAGATTATAAATCTTTTGTGATCATGGAAGGAGTACAATCACATATACGATCTGACCTTCTAGGGTTGCAAGGTTTCATAGATTCATAGGTTGAACAATTTTAGCCATATTTGTCCGAGTGATGGTATTTGTAATAAACTATGTAGTTAATATCATAATATGTTTCTCAAAGTGTTTATAGTGTGCTTGAAGGCTCTACTAATAAGAAACCTTGTGCAAAGAGACAACAAAAGAAAGCTAGTTAGATATGTTCTCACAATTTGATATAATGACTTACTAATTAGCTAACTAGAACAAACTTGAGAAAAGTGGGATTTTTGGGTCTCAGTGACTAAGCATTCTATATATGGGTCTAGTAATTAGCTGGATAGCTTTTCTACACAAGATACAATTGCTAGAATGCAACTCTGCTGTTTGGTTCGATGGAACTAGCTTATTGTCATTTTAGGCGAATGGTATGTTGTTGAGTATTGGTCCCAATGGTCATGGAAGTTTATAAGATAGCTATACTATTTATGAACTAAGTGTGGTGTTAGCCTACTCTCGTGCTTGAAGAGTTGTTGTGTGAGGTAAATTTTATTGGGTGGGTGTTAGACTATTGTTATGGGTGACTATACTAGGTTTCCCGTACGAAGTAGAATGGATAATCTCATACCCAACCAATTCTACTATTTATCGAGGGGAGATTAGATAATGATATGTGCAGATATAGGGTTTTGGTAGATTGCTAGAGCACTCTTTTGGGTTATAGTGAAAAGAAAACACTTCACATCTTCAACCCATTTCATAATATTCAGGCTCTATGCAAGTAACTTTTAGTGCTAAAAAACAGATTTTTTTTTAAATTCAAAAAGTGAGTAGTTTAGGGATTTGACATGTTATAAATAGTGGGCACTTAAAGTATAATTTTATTTTTTTTAAATACTAGATTTCAAACATGTGAAAAGAAAGGCCAATATGTATAATAACTATTTTAGATACCACTAAGGTTGTACCATAATAGTTGCGAATATTTTTCTAACACCTCTCTTCCTTCTCTCTCTCTCATGCAGTATTCCTCTGTGTGTGTGTGTGTGTGTGTGTGTGTGTGTGTGGCAAAGGTTATCCATGCAATGTAGATATTGCATACTATTTAGAAACATAATCCGAGCATTCTAATGTTGTTAATTACTAGTAAAATACCAGTTTCATGTCATAGTATGTGGTAATGCATTGTGATGCCAACTACTTTTAGACCACTTTTAAGTGGTAATAATTCTTGATGAATTGTGAGGCACCACATGAGGTGGAAATCTCTAGAATGGTAAAATATCATGATCTAAAATGAAAAACCACTCTTAAATCATGAACTAAGATGAAAGTGGTGATTGGTAATTTCAAATACCACTTGAAGTGGTGTTCCACTACTTCAAAGTGGATTGTTGTGCTAAAAAGTGGTGTAACACTTTAACAAATGATATAATATCACAAAAAGATAGTAGCCATCATTGTAAAGTAGTCCACTAGAAAGTAGTACAAACCACTAAAAGGTTGTACCTATATCACTAAGTCATGTTCTACTAAATAATGATGTAGACTACTAAACATCATTTTCCACTACTAAAAAGTGGCATTCACTACTAAAGGGCGGTACAAATGACTAAAAGGTAGTACATGTCACTAGAAAGTGATACCTACCATTAAAAAGAGGTCTTTCACCACTTGAAAGCAATACTTCTCCACTCAAAAGTGGCATTTTATAACTTGTACTACCAATTTCTAGTGGTGAGAGTCCTCTCTCTAGTATTATATTTCCACTTTTTGGTGATACACAAATAAAAAGTAGAGTAAAATCATTTGAAAGTGTTGTGCAACCATTATAGTGGCGGCGCTCTACTTTAAAGTGGTTCAATACCACTTTCTTGTGGTGAATCTTGACTTTTTTTAATGAAACACCAACAATAAGTGAATGTAACCCACTCAAAAATTGTGTAAAACCACTAATATGTTGAAATAAAGTGGTTTTTCTTCACTCACTTTAAGTGACCCATCACCACTTTCTAGTGGTGTGATTCAACTCTTTTGTGTTGATACACGAATGAAAAGTAGTAGATCCATTTTTAAGCCATTTATAACCACTAAAATACTATAATAGAGTGGTATTATTTTATTCTTTTAAGGAAAAAGTATTTAGTTATATTAAATATATGAAAATTTACGAGGGTGGAGTGAAAGTATGAGGCACCACAATTAGTTGAAGTAACTAGGCTAGATTTGTCTTGAACTTACAATTATTACAAAAATATATTAGGTGTAGACATAAAGGGCACCATGAGATTATTTAGAAGGAAGACAAAATCCAATGTTGCATAGGAATAGAGACCAGATTTAGTGGTTTGTGTGAAGAATGCCTCATGCCCTTCCATTTGAATTCTATGTTCCTCATGGATCCTAAATCTCTTAATGGCAACAAATTCCTCTTCTTCATGACTTTGTTCCATCTAGACCATAATATCCCAAGCAATCTCTTCCTAGGATACCCTCGCATAGATTGAGTTCTCCATCTTGGTCAAGAACGAGACCACTTCTTTAATTTTAGTAGCCTTCCTTGAGATCCACTCATTACTACGAAAAAAATTTAGAATTTTGATTTCTAGAACAATCTACTATCTTACCTAAGAAAATCTTTTCATTTCTTACAATCTAGATTTGCCAAAGATAGAGACCACGAATGCACATCCAAATTAGGGGAGAAAAGATACTATCTCCCCCTAATATCAACTTTTTCTAACTGAAGGAATAGAAGTGATACAACTAGATGGTTGTGTGCATCCAATTTAAATAGTTTTTATTATCAAGACAACCAATGAATAAGTATAAGATTGTTTCTTTTTCTTTCCTACAATGGGGGAGGAGGTGCCTTTATCTCCAATAATCTCCCACTTAAAGAGGAATGTGCCCCTAGCGAGAAGAGAATAAGAGAAAAGTGGCAAAGTACAAATGTACCTAAAATACAATAGGATGAAGAAAGATGTCATGTCATTCAATGCCCATCAACTTCCTAAGGAAGGCAAAGTGTTCCACACTAAGAGAACTTTAGTGAGAAGATCTATAGGATTTTGGTTAGTTTAGATCTTGACAAGCTCAATGGACATGTCCTCAATGACATCTCAGATAAAATGGTAATGCACCTTAGTGTGCTTTATCTTCACAGTAAAGACCAAATTCTTCGCTAACTGAATAACACACGTAGAATCCAAAAGCAGTATAGGGACCACTCAGCATTACTAAGGTTTGTGACTAGGCGGCCTTACCAAAGAGTCTTCTTGCAAGCCTTAGTGGTTACAACGTACTCTACCTTTGTAGTAGATAAGACCATGAATTTCTATACCCTAGACATCCAAGAAACAATACCTCTAGCAAAGGTGAAGCCATAGCCAGAGGTGGATTTCATACTTGAAAGGAATGAGCCCTAAGTGAAAGCCCATAATCAAAAGCAAAAGCTATGATGGAATGAGCAAGAAAAAAAGATACAAGATGTGGAAACTTTAACAGTCACAATGTGTGATTGGTCTTCCCTTATTTGAATATAACTAAAAGAATAAAGAATAAAGTAATAGGAATGGATGGCTACCACATGCAATGTATAGGTACTGTGAGTGTAACTAATCCATGGGTGGCTAGGCACACAATCTTTACCTCCAACAACCTCCCACTTAAAGGTGAATGTGTCCCTAGTGAGGAGATAAAGATTTAAACTTTGATTGCACAATAGGTGGATCTTGGGTCATGAGAGTGTCAATTACTACTACAAGTTGTCTAGCTGGCCATACAAGAGTAGGAGACTTCACTTGAAAGATCACCCTACATACCTTGACTACCTACTTTGGTCACTTGTGCATATTTTCCTCATGGAAAACTACATCATGGTTGTGAATAACCCAACAAGCTTGCAGCTCCCATAGGTGATAGCCCATCTCTTTTGCATCTCCATGATCAAGAAAGATGTATTTTACATACTTAGGATCCAACTTATTGCACTTATTCTTGGGATTATGATAGAACGTCTCAACCAAAGATATGAAAATTAGCATATGATGGAGGTTTCTTAGTCTATACCTTCTCTTTAACTTGGCAATCAAGATCAGCGCAAGGTGACCTATTAATTAAGTGTACGACAATAGTAACTACCTCAATCCAAATGTGTTATAGTAGGCATGCCAAGCTAAGCATACTGCATACTCTCTCTTGAATTCTCATATTCATATATTTGGTAATACTATTCTGGTGAGGAATATAGGGAGGATCAACCAATGCTTGATACCCCATGCATTACAAAGCTTCTCAAAATATTTCACGATACACTCACCCCCATTACTTGGCCTTAGGTATTTCAACCTCTATACCTAGAGTGGTTCTCAACAGGAGCAAGCTAACACTAAAAGATAGACAAGATATCTAATTTTTGCTTAATATAGTAATCACAGACCTTATAGGAGTAATCATCAGACAATGAAGGTGACAAAGTACTTCACACCTAGTGATTGATAGGGCATGGAACCACATACATCCAAATGGACAAGAGCCAAGGAATCACCCATGCGCTTCATGCGAAGTTTTTTATATATATTATGCGTCTACCTACCATATAAATAATAATCACAAGAATCAAAACACTTATAGTTTAGGGGTGGAATATACTGTAAAGTAGTAAGTATTTTCATTCATTTCAAAGACATGTATCCAATGCGATGATGGCAAAGAGAGATATGTGGAATTTCAACCATAGCCAAAACATGGTCAACTGTAGGTACAAACAAGGGATAGAGGGTACTAGACTTAGCACCATGTGTAATAACAAGATTGCCATAGGTAATCTTCGATGAGGAATCACCAAAAAAGACTAAATACCTTGCATTATCCAAGAAGCCAGTAGAGATAAGGCTCTTTGTGAGAATCAATACATGATGTGCATTATGAAGAGCAAATATGCTTCCTAAACCATGAATATCACCAATATTAACTATCTCCAAGGTCAAGTCATTACCCAAATGGATAGATCCAATCATACTACGATAAGAGGGAAACCACTCTCTATGTGAGGGGTCACATGAAAGGAAGCCCCTCAATCTTTTGACCAATATTGAGTAATATCCTAACTATGAATTAGTCATCTGTGAATCATCCAAGGAAGGGGCTACCAATGTGATATCATTAGACATATGAGGCTGCAAACATTGATATTCTCAATCTTGATGCTAGACTAGCTAGGGACAATGCTACAGTCATGATTCTCCTTTAGCTTTTTCTCTTTACCCTTTTTCTTGCAGTTGTCTTCATGCATTTTATGGCATTGTGGTCGAATATGACCTGTTTTCCCAGAATATGACAAGTAAGATTGGACTTACAGCCATGGTACTTACTGCGAGACTATCTATGTATCCTAGATTGAGACCTTTGAGAATCTCAACCATGGCCATTTCTATCCTACTAGCCTCTCATAGTCAATACATGTGACATGGAAAGCACCCACATTCTTTCTATTCACATCTTTTGTTAAGAGGGCACTCTTAACATCTTGAAATTTCAGCCCATCCTTTGAGGTGTTAGCACATAGATCCATAGAAAAGTATCCCATGACTCAAGTAAAGTACTAAGCAGAAATGAAGGATGCAAAAGATCCTTGAACTCAATCTCATGCTAAGCTAGATGGTTGAGGATGGAGTTAAACTCATTCAAACATGCAGATATATAGAATTCACTTCCTTCATGCAAAGGTCCATGAACTGTTTTAGCAATACATTTGAGAGACATGACTGTGCTTGTCATAAATATTCTTAATCTATGTCAAAAGCTAGTATGCTATTCAATTTTCAGTCACAACATTGTAGTGAACCTACTTAGAGAGTGAAAAAATGATTGTGGACTTGCATAGCTCATCTAGTTTAGCCCAATCCTTGGCATCAATATTTTTTAGTTTGGTGCCCTCATTTTTTTTGTGGTCTAACTTGCAATTTTTGCAATAAAACCTGCCATATCTATATCTTCCAATAGTTGTAGTTGGTTCCATCTAGTTTTTCAATATTGATGATAGCACTATCCTGAGAACCACTAGCCATAATGAGACTAAGCAAGTCCACAAAAGGGAAAAATAAGCTACTTTGACTTTTTGCAAATCAGCCCCAAAACCACTGCCAAATCAAATTGTAAACAAGAAATATTGCCAAGGTAGTAAGTTGTCCACAAACTATAATCAAGGAACTATCAACTACAAGTGATTGCCCTCATAAAGAAATCATACATTAAAAATGATAAGATGCTATAATAAGATGTAGCAATAGGTCAACATCCCACTCTAAGAAATCAAGAGGAAGAAGCCATGAACAACTAGAACTAAAGACTATCACCACTACAGTGTATCAGTAACTATACATGCAATACGCATAAACATCATGCATAGGGTAGGTCTCAAGGGTAAATGAAGAAAACTGTGAGATGCATAATCCAGTGAGAAAAACTCAATACATAATCCAAAACTGTATAAATGCGGCTAACAATACCCTAACAGACATAAGTGCCAGGTCTAAGAAAAGATATCAAATTATCCCATGATAGGGTAATGTATTTGATATATCTCAAGAGAGTATGTACATGGCACTCTAAGTCTATCTCACTATAACCCCCTCAATCACTCTCAACACAATGGAAGCAAGATGATAGAATGGAAAGATAGAATAGAAAGCTTAATTAGTCACACTGATAGAGCTTCCACAGCATGGATGTGCCAAAAGGGTGAATATAATTGAGACCTCGCACCCTTATATAGACCAAGAATTAGGGTTAGGGTAAGAGTTTGCACCTTTTGCATTTTGTGTTTAGGGTTTGCACCCCTCGCTTCGGCATCCTACCCACTTAGTGGGCTCTAGGCTAGTCAATCCTTAAATCATGCTTCAACCTTAGCCTAAATAGTCCAAACCTATGCTAATCTAATCACAAATCCATGTGCACAACAACCCATGCAACTCTTGCAAGTATGATAACTATGGGGGATAAATAGAGTGTGTACAGGAGTGAGTGGCTCGACTCTCACAAAATAATAAATCCATGATAATATGATGATGTCTATGAGTACAAATAAATACACGAGTGTCCAAAATAAAGCATTGAAGCTTCATAAAATAATAATCCACCAAAAAATAGTTTCTCATACTTGCATTTTTGCTGCCATCTCAAAATACCATTAATAGCAATCTCAAGTTTCTAAGAAAACCACTTTTACAAGAACTGACTTAAGGAATGAGAGTTCTGCTCAAGCTCATCAAGTATTGATTAGTCTTGGATTTTGGTCACAAAAGCATAAGAAGGAATAAATCGGCATGATAGCAAGCACTCTTGAGGGAGAGTCCTAACATATTCTTTCTAAATCAAGAGACTTTTATTGAAAAGATGTTCATTTCCCTCCCAAATGGAATGCCATTTAGAAGCAATTTGAAGTGCCTCATCATCAACAAGGCCTAGATCAATCATTGCAAACAACTTGGCATAAGTAGTGTATATGGCCTCAAATTGGAGTAGGCATTCTGTTTCGAAGGAATTGAATTTATTTGCCAAATGAGCAGCCATGGTACTCAATGGTCGACATACTAGCGAAGGCTTGATGCCAAAGGGAGGGTTAGGTTTAGTAGGGCTGATTTGAAGATGTGTCTCAACAACCTCCTCTAGAGTATCTCGGGGTTTAACCGGTGGCTCAATTGGGACTAACTCGTGGGGTGAGTTAGTAGGGGCATTAGTGACATGTGACTAGGATCTAGAGCTGCAAGCATACCTCTCCTAGCCATTGTGTCTAGGTTAGTAGAAGCTTTGTGCACATGACTCTATGTCACATCATTTGATGAATATTCAGTCATTATCATACTAGAAGCAGAGTAATATTTGGTGTTGTGTCACTCAGTCTTGGAATTAACCATTCATGGAAATTAGGATTGTATTCTAATGAAGCATGCTCATCAAGAAGTTGTGGGTCATGGGTGAGACAAAATATATATCTAGTGGCATCAATCATCAGGTTTAGTCAATTTAGAAATGTTGACAAAAAATACAAGGGGAAGCACTCGGAGAGATGTAGGAGCAACATATGTAGGATCGTGCATTGAAGTCCAAAGTTCCTTTCTTTTCTCTACAAGAGTCACTAGGCAGCTACCATCTTGTGCAAATAACCCTCAACCAAAATACAATTTCCCTTCAAACTCACTTTTTCCTTCTAATTTCTAAGCCCACACTACAACATCTTCCCAACTTACTATGTGCTTTCAAGTGTAGAACATAGGAATTAAGTTATGCTTCTCCTATTGTACCTTGGTCATTTTCCTTATAACTTCTCCCATGATTTTTGGGTAAATCCAACAAAATTGTGATTGCTCTGACCATGTCAAATGCTTTTCTAAGAGTTCCAAAAGCTCACCAATTTGAATTCCAAGGTTGGCATGAACATATGCACATGAAAGTGAAGTCAAGAGTGTTTTATCTAGTTCTTGAGAACTCATAGCTTATGATTGATCTTTATGTTGCCCCCTCTTTTCTAACATCTCCATGATCAATCGTTTAGCTAGTTCCAAGTGTATTGGATCTTTTGGTCGAGAAGAACATGACTTGTGAATCAATGGGTTCATTATACTCTTTGCACTAGATTCTATATCCTTGTGTGAGACTGAAGTACTAGAGGCTTGTTCTTTTTTTGAAGTGAGAGTCTTGGTCATAGCCAAGGGCTGGGATTGTATGGGTTCCATCTCAAAATTGGAAGTAGTAACTTTTGGATGAGTGAAGTGGTCAATCATGATAGTCAAAGATGACTATGCACTTGGATCCTTAGACTGAGTGGAAGTATTCATGGTCTTGGTAGTTCTAGATTTGTTTGTGACAATACTCATAGAGGGAGGTCATCGCTTCTTTGATGTTTTCATAGCTATCCCTTGTGGATCCTTTTCCTTAGATTCAACAGCTATAGTAGGCTCCTAGTGCTAGATTTTCTATTCTAGTTTGGGTGATAAAGGTTCTTGATTTTGAGGAAACTTTGGTTGTTTTGAAGAAACAACAACAATTTGTGATTGTTTCTTATCAACACTTGAGAGCCTTATCTCTTCTATCCTTGGACTTTAAGTTTTAGCTTGAGTAGCCTCACATGGAAGTGGCTACTTTGGCTCTTGCTTTTCCTCCTTGCTTGATGACTTTTTGGACACTACCAGTTCCTCTTGTGGAGTAGCGGCAACTTCAAGTGGTTGGTCTTTTGGAATTGTGGGCTCAAGTGTTGCAGGAACTAGTTTGTCAGTCACTAACTTATCTAGTGTTGTCTCCTAAAGTATCTTGGTCCATGACCTAGATCTGTGTGTGGGTCTCTTTTTCTTTCTCTTGAATTTGGATGGGACTTAGTCTATGGTTACTAGAGGTGGCTTTGGTGATGGTCTTGGTAACCAAGTCCAACAATTTTTTGCATAAAACCCTTGAGCATAGAGCAACACTTTGGGCACCCATCATGGCCTTGTGCTAGCCCTCCATCGTTGGCGCTTTCAATTAATTGCCCTCAATATCTTCCCCCTTCTAAATTTAGTTCTATTTCCAATAGCTTGAGAAGTTGTGGTAGTGTTTCTAGTAGCTATGGTCTTTCCTTTGGTTCCAAGAGGGTTACTACTATTGAGAGCGGTTCACTTTTTTTCTCGTGTGCCTTGAGTAGCTCATTAAGAACTCTTTGGCTATCCTCTCTAGGTATTTGATCTTACTCTTAGACAAGCTTCTTGCCCTCCTCTAGAGAAGAGGAAAGGTTCCCTTTGCTAAAAGTAGTGACTATCTCCATGCTTGGCAAGCTTAGGTATACAGTGTGCTTTCCACAATGAATGTGGTTGCATGCTTGAAAGTCTTCCAAGCAAGTCTTCCTTTCTCATATCTTCTTGATTTGAAAGCACATAAAACACTATGGGCATGCTTTCAGTCTCAATAGTCAAGAGAATTTTGCATCGTCGTAAGAGGGGATAGGCCGATCCTCCATATGGCTTCATAGCTGCATTAGCTGGGATGAGTTTAGGTTGTCTGATCTCAATCCATACCTCATAGGTCAAGATGTTGTTAGTGGTTGGCTTCTCCTCTCAATTTTTGCACTCTTGGCACTTTCTTTGAATGGGGATCACAATAGTTCAATGGGTGCTTAGGACTTATGGTAGCCTGGTTGACAATATTTTACTCATCAAGCCCGTGTAACAATTGCAATTGAGCACATGATGATGGTATCTTGGTTGGACAATTTCCCCCATAATGACTTGTAGTGTGTCCTATATGTATAGATGTGAAAGTGACTATTGTGGTTGTGCACTATGATCCTAAATGACCTAAGGTAGTGTCAACCCAGTGTGTGCTACCAAGGTTGCCTAGGTGATATATGTAATGTGTGCTAGCTTGTTTCATGTCTCATGAATGGAAACCTTGCTTGTTTCTCAAACTGACAAGCAATAGATATGTCCAATATTTGTATACTTGAACTTTGGAAAGCCAAGTACAACCTCTTTTTGCTACATTATTTTAGCCTCTAAATGTTTACATAACCAATGCATTTGTGCTATATTTTTATATCTTTAACTACTCCATTATCATGGGCAAACATGGCTTCTTTCAAATTAGGTATAAATGCATCCAAAGTAAACATTCTACCATCTCTTTTGCCTTTAGCAATCAATTTGCAATCATTTCTATACTCCTTAATAAAGAAACCATATTTGTTGAATCTAACTTGCAAATTCTATTCTCAACCAACAATAAATTCTTAGTAATAGAAGGAACATGTAGTACATCATATAGACTCTTCTTTCTCCCATCAACATGATTAACGAAACCACACCTATATGCTGAATATCATATTGTGTGTTATCACTAATGCTTACATGTCCATGGGAACCTATTGTCATCTCATCAAACCACTCACCATGTGGAGTCATATGATTGGATACTCCTAAGTCTATATAACATTTTTCATCCTTGCATTGCTTGGATGTATTCTTAGGAACATGCCGCATAGCAAACAACCTATCTCCCTGATCATCACGTGTACCAACAGAAGATGCATAGTTTTCATGTTGTCTACCTTTTGCCTTCATATCTACTTACTTTTTATGATAGTCCTTTCCTGTGTGTCCATATATTCCACTACAAGATATAGACCTTATACCGACGTTTAAAGCGACAAAAATACAAATAACAAAATTTGCCCCCGTCCTCGCAAAAAGCGTCGTTATTGACGATGCCATAGAAACGACGCTATATGCGTCGCTATTTGCATCGCTATCCGCGTCGCAAATAGCGATGCACTTGCGACGCATATAGCGATGCAACCAGTAAAGTTGTGACGCTCATAGCGACGCGAGCAGTAAATTTGCGATGCAAATAGCGATGATAACAGGGAAAAAAAAAATTGTGGCAGGGCAGCACTGTATGAGAGCCATACAAAATAGTTTTTGCACTGCTGCATACAAAGCGCTTGCAAACAAAAAGAATGTATACTGAAATCATAAAACTGATACATGAAATAAATACATGATCGCATAAAATGCGATTGGTACAATTATGAAAGGATATCACTAATACATAGAAAATGTCTACATAGATCAGGCGACTAAAAACTAAAGGTGTGTGAGCTCTAAGGATCCAAGGGCGAGCTAGAAATCCTCGTCCCCCGAAAGCTCGTCCCGCCGCAAAGGAGCATCAAACGGATTCTGCAGAAAAAGAAACAACATATCAATCCACCATAGAATAATGCATTCAAATATCTCATGGTAGCTACGGACAAGAAAGATGAGTGACTTATAGGGCCGCCGCGTCTATACAATCGGTCGATCAATGGCCTAAGACCGTGCCTCTCTGCATATCGAGTCTCAAGGCCTTGCGGATCGCGATTTGTAATGGAGTGCTGCAAAGAAAAAAAAATGCTAACTGTTAGAAACATGATTGTCAGTACAAAGAATATTTCAAAAAAACAAATAAGCAAAACAAAAGAGAAACTTACAAAGTCCTCCAAATATGTCCTGTGGCCACCACTCCCAAGATGATGCACTACTCCGGCCTCGATTCGTGCCCTCGCCGCCTCCCGCCTGCTGACTCCAACGTCTTGGCGAATCTGTAGCCTCCTCCCTCAGTCGGCGCCAGTCGTCTGTATCTAACCACTCGGGCTTTGGAGCCCCACTCTTGATTGCCTTGTGTGCGTCAGATCGTCTATGTGACATGTATGCACGCATGCAATCCATCATCCAGCCCATAGAGAATCTATCTACTGCGGCTGGCACCGGAAGCTCCTCGTGCAAGGATGCTACTATGTAGTCCTTGCTCCCCTCCGGTATGTTCCTCCAATGATCCAGGACGTTGTGCTGAAAAACTTGTTTGCACAACTCCCTCATGCGAGCAATCACCCTCCTCCCCTCATCATTCATGATGATGGCTCCTGACCTACTATCCACTAAGTATCCATAACCCATAGGAGTCTGCCTAAGATGGGCCCTCTCCCATCTCCGTCCACGCTCCTGGGCATATCCAAGAGACCCCTGTACATCCGATGTACTGAGGGGGGTACCCTCTCCCGGAGTGCCACTCAAAGGGGTGCCACCAAAAGGAGTACCACCAAAAGGCATGCCACCTGCTGACGGCTGCGCAAAAGTCAGAGTAACTGGAGTAGACGTCCCCACAGGTGTGACAAATCCTGGAGGTGACGCAACTCCAGCTAAACGACGAGACGGAGACACCATGTCCGTGTCTCCACAGCAGGACCCCCCTGATCCTCCTGCAGTCCCTCCCTCTGGCCCAAGTCGTGAGCGTCAAGATCGTCTGCTTGAAGCTGAAGCATCTGATCGCGCTAAAGCAGATCTAGCAAAGTGCCCTGACGAAGAACGAGACAGCTCCTGGTCTGCCATCTCTCTGAATCTCGTGAGCTGATCTGGAGACATGCGTGCCATCATGTCCTGAAACTCCTCATCGCTCATCCCTCGACTCATCCTGAAAATGTCACCTGCACAGATAAAAAATGATGTTAGAATAATCAATTTAAACTATACAAAGCAGAGTAATATAAATCATTTTTGAAAAATCCCTCTTAAAATGCATATCTTATGTACCTTTATGGAAGATCTAAACAACGAATTGAGTAATACAATTCTCCAAGAATGAAGTATTCTATGGTCCCATGTTAATCTCCTGACACAACTTTGCATACACTAGAAGGTCGATAGACATGTCACCACAAAAGAACGAGTCTGCCTCGTTCTCAAAAAATTCTAGGACTTCTATATTTCCATCATTGTTAGCCGATGCGGGCTCCAAGCTTGCGGTGGCCTCCACCCCTTGTAATATCGACCCCTCTATTTGCGTATTTTCTTCATCTATGCCTGGAACATCGCTTTGATCATATACTCTCGCACCTCGAGGAGTTGAAGGTATAACATACCACCATCGAGGTTGTCGGGGGTTTGGATAGAAGATTACCTGTTCACAAACACTTACAAAGCGAGTTCAAACCATTGTGACATAAACCATGTCATATTACAATTAGCAAGCAAATGACTCTTTGCACCTGTTCACAATGGGCCAGCAACACAAAGGTGTCGCGCAAATTCGTCCATTTTTTTTCCGAATCTATTTCGAGAAATCCAGATGGACCTCGTCGAACCATTAGGGCCAAAAACGCTTCAAAAAATGCACTTTTGTTAATCACGGGATTAAGGAAAGGGCCAAAGAGAGTTCGCCACGTGTGCAAGAATATGGTATTCTTGTCTCCTCTTTTTTAGAGATAGTGGAGTCCATTTCGTGATTCTCTCTTCTTTTTTAGCCAAAACCCCTAAAGTCTGACATGTTTTGGAGTCCCAAAGACGTTATTTACTTACAAATCCGACAAAATACGTGACAGAGATGTGATGAAATTAATAATGAGTTTTTTGAAAGTCGGGAGATCTTTCAATATTGTTTTTGGCGCCCAATACATACTCATTTGTATTCTTGGCGCTACTTTTTAGTTTATTCACCCCTCTTTGAGCTTCTTTCTCTGCGCTTTCATTCTTTTCATGGCTTCCTCCAGGCGCCCTTCTCGTTTAGTACACTCTTGCACAGTCTATAGCCAGGGAGCAGATGGAAATTTTGAGCCCAAAACCTTTGCTGTAAACGATTGGGTTACCATGCTGCCATCTTGCAAGGGCTCTCATAAGCTGAAAAGAAGAAAACGAGATGATATAAAACATCACTGGAAGGGGCGTATCATTGCCTTCAAAATTATGCCCGAAGGCTGGTTTGTCAAGGTGCAACATGTTTACATGGCCAAGGATATGCACTTACCTCCAAACGAATGTGTTCCCCAACAAACACATTGTAAGTTATTAGTTGAATAACGTATATAATTCTTTTCCATTTATGCAAGTTCTAACAAACGGTTCGTCATTGTAGATATCTTTCCGTCAACAAGTATTGAATGGCAACCTGTGGAAAGCCTTAGTGGGACTTTCCATGCCATTCATAAGGTATTGGCAGACATTATTTATGCCGATCAAACTGTGTCTTCTTTTAGTGAATGCAAGGTTTTTATATATTATGCACAGTATGTGGTTCCCTCTAAAGCGGATAGGTATGGGAATATCGAAGATTTGCCATTGCCAAGTCTTTCATCTCTAAACTGGGAGATTCCTGACAAGGTAACGGTGCAGAGTTTCAAATTCAAAATATCTCAGGATATTAAAAAGTCCATGACAGCTGGAAGGATCTCAAGAAGAATACGTTTATCATGGTTTGTACCCCTCCATATCTTCGTGGCTTGCTTCAAAACAGCAAATTTACAAAGAACGAAGGTATCCTGGCTAAGTAGAAACTTTTCGGAAGAGGAGCCTGCCACTACTACGAGAAAAAATGTAACAAGTTGGTAAAAAGGGGTCCCTAAAAAAACCAACAATATGAAAGAGACTTACATTCACTCCATCTATCTTGAGTATCTTTGAATCTATTGTCCTACAGACATTTGAAAAGCACTCTTTTTCCATAAGTATATGTATGACTTTGTGACTTTGCAATGGTACTTATTGCTAGAGAGAGTTATACGGTTTTCTAGGATCAACAATATCCTCATATGTGGTGTCCAAGAAGGTAGTCAGGAGCCTGCCAGCACTGCAAATGGAAACATGTAACTAAAATAGATAATCAAATAAAATAAATAATTAACCAAAAAGCAAGCAGTATTCCATTCAACCCACATTCTTCCTTGGCCATGGATACCACTTAGAGAGTTCATGAGGATAATTTCTCTGGTGAGTGTATCCGATGTAATAAAAAAATTTATGGTAGTTGTGATGGAATCAAAAGATTTGAAAGACATTGTTATATTTGAACCAAATCTTAAAAAAAATACATTGTTATATTTGAACCAAATCTCAAAAAAAATTCCATTGATAACAGTGGATCAACAATACACATAATTTTAGAGATTTATTGGCTAAGAGATGCAATCAATGTCCTAAAGCTAATAGCAAAAATAAAGAAGTGTTATTTGCAATCAATAGCACAATTATTCTATATACTAAAAATTTTTAGAGTCAAAATGCCTTATCTTATGCAATAATAAACTACAGAATCTAACAATTAAATATCCTTTTTACAACTAGCATGGACTTGTCCTCATGAGATATGCTAAGATAGTCCTCTTCCTCAGAAGTGCAAGAAACATTAATAACCATTTGCCCATACACCTCACCCATTCTCTTATAATTAACAGGTCCAATTACATCGATTTTTCTCTTGCAAACATCATCCTCGGTACCTTATTCTGCTATTCATATTAAAATCTTTATTCATTAGGGTGATCTTATAAGCATGAGCAGCAACAATGTAAGGATAATTCATAAATTCATAAAGTCAACCATGTGAGGATAAGTTGATATGACGTGAGAGCAGCAAAGCCAAATTTTCGCAGGGTCATATTCGCACCGTATCGTGGAGCAGTTCATACGGCGCGAACGTGGCAAAAAGCATAATGTTTGGTACTATACTTTTCGTTGCATATCATGGATGACTTGATATGGTGCAAGAGTGGCACAACAAAATCTCCGTAGGGGTCCTCCTCCCTTAGTATCGTGAAGGAGTAAACATGCGCGTGCAAAGTACACCCCCCTTGTAATGACTTATTTTTTGTGAGATCTTAAACCTATCAAAAAAATTCAAAAAAAATTCCATGAGTTTATTAGGCTTTGAAAAAATTTTAGGAATTTTTTAAGATTTTTTTGAGCTCATTTGCTATTTTTAAAAATATTTTTAAGCAAAAAAGGCCTAAAAAAGACCCAAAAAATCACCAAAAAAACCACCCAAAAATAGCATTGACGATACGGCGCGAATATGGGTATCTAAGACGCTCAACTAGCTAAGCAAAAAGCAGCCTAAAAGAGACCCAAAAAATCACAAAAAAAACCACCCAAAAATAGCATTGACGATACGGCGCGAATATGGGTATCCGAGCGTCTCGGATACCCATATTCGCGCCGTATCGTCAATGCTATTTTTGGGTGAGCGTCTCGGATACCCATATTCGTGCCGTATCGTCAATGCTATTTTTGGGTGGTTTTTTTTGTGATTTTTTGGGTCTCTTTTAGGTCGTTTTTTGCTTAAAAATATTTTTAAAATAGCAAACGAGCTCAAAAAAAGCTTAAAAAATTTCTAAAATTTTTTCAGAGCCTAATAAAGTTATGTAAATTTTTTTTTTGAAATGGAGACTGATTATTTTGATGGTCTTTTTTTGTGAAATTGAGATATATTACATTTGAAAAAAGATATACAAGGATAAAGCATCAATAATGTAGTGATGCTTTCAGTTATAAAATCAGTCTGCTTTAAAATCAGAGTTCTGAGAGAAAGAAATAGATTCAAGTCCTTTCTTTTTCTTCTTACAAATCAAGGGAATAGATCTTAAGAGATTTGCTAGGATATGATATCATGAGTAGTATCATCCCATGACATCAAGCCACCATTTAGGTATTGAAATCTGATAGTGCTAATAAGAATCACAATTGAAGATATTGAAACTTGAAACCCCATAGTGCTAATCATAGTTGAGGGTATGATGAGAAAAATACTCCCAAGAGCTAATATTAAGTAAGAAGTTGTATCCTTCATATTCTTCGAAGCATCCTGCACACATAAAATCATCTTAGTCCTAAAGTTGATATGATACACAATATCACTAATACTTCTATCTATTACTTATTTAATTTTTTTATAGTTTAAGAGACAAAATTGAATAATAAATATTTTTAATCTATTACTGGGTAAATATTTTTATCTCCCAAAAATCAAAGTACTTCATTTCTTCTAATTATAATATATTATCCTTGTCTTATCAATTAGTCCTTGCTAAAAAGTTGATATTACAACACTGTATAATGAAGATATCCTATTTTCAAGTGTCAAGATCAAAGTGAAAATTTTCACTTTCTATTCTATTAGCTTAAGGATTATCCTTAGTATATCTATCCCTACCAATTTGCATCAACACCATGGGACTCTTTTACCCATTTTCTTATGAATCAAATTGAAGAGATTGAAGAAAAAGCTTGGATTTAGTTGAAACAAAATCTTACAGAATGGATATCCTAGGGATTGAAGTAAAGATGCGGCTTGGATGTCCCAACCTAGTTGGGTCTGCTGAAAACTAACAAGATGATCTCGTCTCAGGTCCATGGAGGACCATATCTCTATAGCTCAATCGGCAAGTAAGTGGTATTGATCCTCTGTGTAGAGACTCTTTTGATTGTTGATCACCTATTTTGTGAAAGGAGACGAAGGGAGACCAATGCACGCTGCTGGTAAGAACCGGACGTGATTTTGGTGAGAAATTTTACGACATAGTAAAATCTACTTTAAGAACTAAGAAATAAAGTGAAGAGGAGAAAAGGATGATTCAAATGAATGCAGGCGAAAAAAGAAGCGTGATTTTGGTGGGAAACGTGATAGTAAAATATTCAAAATGAAAGAATAATGGCCGAAAAGTGACCTCTGACATGAGTTAACGTCCTTAGGCATTTAATGGCTAACCTCTTAAATGAATAATAAATTCTCTCATTAATCACGTCTGAATGGCCAAATTTGGAGGGTTCATTATTTTAAAACCTCAACTAATTAGTAACTTAATCATTTTCTTACAAGTGCCATTTTTGAAACGTTTTTGGCCCTAATGTGTTGCTCGAGCTCCTCCAAGTACCACTTTGAACCACTGCACATCGAATAGTATCATGGAGAAGCTATGGTAATCCACCGTAATAATACTTTGCAAGTTCCCAAAATACTCCATCTCATCCACAACCGTGTTCGGATCAGTTGCTCGTCGCTGGCTCTCTTGCTCAAACCTTGCCATAACACCACAGTCCATTGTGGAGCGCATTGTCAATACGCTCCACGTGAAAATGCCGTCTACGTGACCACGCTACACTATATATTTTGTACTGTACATTGAAACACTCAAATTAGATGTAGCAAGCAAATTTAGATACGACACATTCTAAACCCCTCATTACCTTTGGACTACATCCCCTCGAGAACTCCCACTCCTCCATTGAGACCTCTGTCCCTTCGCTGGATGCTGCGGTCAAGGCTCCATGCAACCATCATGTTGACATAAACCGCGGCATCTCCTCCATGCCTTCGGGATATCGAATCGGTCAGTGACGCGTACTGCATCGGAATTCAGCTCGCACTTCCTCACGATCTTGCCTTGCAATCTAGTACTTGGCGAGCCACGTCTCCATGGAGGCATGGTGCAACATACAAAAGCGATTCACCTTCTCTTCCATTGAGGGATCCATTCTTTTTTCTACCCCATTTCCAACCACCACATCTCCAGTCAGCCTATCATCGTCCTTCAGTGTCCATAGAATTTCATTGTCTGGTTCCACCGTTGGTAGCCATTGTGAGATATGCACTAACGCCTCTGATACCAACCAACTTTCCGCCATGCTACCTTCTGGACGAGCTCGTTGTCGCACAAAGCCTTTCAAGGTTTTCATGAAGTGCTCCAGGAAGAACATCCATCGCGTATGGACAGGTCCAGAAATCTCCACTTCGTCCACAAGATGCACAAGAAGGTGAACTTGTATCGTGAGCATGCTAGTGGGCAGGTATTTCTCAAAGAGACAGACCATCTCAACTGCTCCCCGCCTTGCGGATTCAATAGAGGACGTCTTAATCTCTTTCTGTGAGATCCATTGCACCAAAGTCGACAACTTGTAAATGGCCCCGCGAATTTCTGGAGTAAGGCATCCTGCGATCGCGATCGGTAGGACAAACTACCACAAATGAGAAAGCATTATGAATAATGGCCACTTTTTAAATTGTAAAATGTCCACGCTAATTAAAATCCATTCTGTTCACAAACCTGACATATCTTATGCCAATCATGGGATTTTAGCCCAGACATTTGGTCATCTTTAGAAAATGCGAACCTGAGAGAACGCATCATACCCGTCGGAGTGCGGATAGACTTGATTACTTGCTTCAAAATGCGCTTTTCATTGGTAGACAAAACCCAGGGAGCGCGAGGAAGCTGCACTCCCCCTTCAGCACTCGACTGCGGCCAAAGCGCCTGCATCTTACCTACCTCCTTTAAATCCATTCGTGACCCTATAGTGTCTCTCTTTCCTGTGATTTGGTCCCATAGCAAGCTGCCCACATTCTTGAAAATATGCATGGAATCCAACAAGTGGTTGACCTGCAAGTGGGTCCAATATGGCAACTCGTAGAAAACTGAGAACTGTTGCATTCCATTTGGATGTAATTCCGGGTTTACCATTTTCAGCTCATACCAGCTTGCAATGTTCATACATGCTGGAGGTCGTCCAAGAAAACCTTCCCTGAGTTCATGATTCTCCGGCAAGAAAGTGGCGTGTCCTTGATATACCATCTTCTTCATGGTTTATGACCTTCGGGAGTCTAACTATGGCCCACACAATGGACATGCATGATAACCTGAGGTAACCAGACCTGTAAGGCGAGCCACGACCTAGTGAATACTTGATTGAATGAAATAAAATATAGATATTACCAGCGAGAACAAAGGTCTGCTCACCTGAGCACTCTCCCAATCCCGAAAAGTCATGCATCGTCCACATGAGAATGGCTCGAATGTTGGCTGATCACCGACCATCGCGCCTGCTCATATCTTGCACAGTGACCCCCTCCTCCCACAAAATCTTAAGCTCATCGACTAATGGACGAAGATACACGTCCATATTTTTTACTTTGTAGCGGCCCGGGACAAGCAAGCTAAGGATGAGATGACCTTTCTTCGTAGAAAGCCATGGAGGGATGTTGTAGTTGACAAGCACTATAGGCCACATACTGTAAGAAGTCGAGCGCAGACCGAATGGGTTCACACCATCCATGGCAAGACCAAGCCGAAGATTCCTTGGCTCTCGCGCAAAGCCTGGGAAGGTAGAGTCAATGTGGCTCCATGCGCGCGAATCCGTTGATATTCGTTGAACTCCATCCGTGGACCTATTCTGCACATGCCACGTTGTCAAGCTTGCCATGGCAGACGTGCGAGACATGTGGTTTATGCGGGGGATGAGCTGAAAGTGTCCGAGAACTTTTTGAGGGATGGTTTTCCCTTGCAAGTCCTGTCGATACCTATGAGCACCACACTTTGGACATGTCTCCATAGTCTCGTATTCATCTCGAAACAATATGCAGTCGTTGATACATGCATGGATGTTATTGTAGTCCATGCCAAGCTTCCGTAAAACATGTCGTGCATCATCACGAGACTCAGGCATGGTATTTGCAGGTGGTAATATATGATATTTCAATAACCTGAAAAAAATCATAAAACACCTTGAAAAAACACAAATGTTTGTAATAATACTATTTTTAAAAAAATCAATGAAGCCTATGTGCAAGGTACCTGAATAACTCAGTCACACTCGTATCGCTCCAACTGTATTTTGCTTGCACACTTAAGAGTGCAAGCAATGTCTTCAACCGAGATACTCGGCACCCATCATATAATGGTATGGATGCTTCCTCTCTAAGCGGGTCAGATGTCTCAACATCCATGGGAATCAATGCATCGATCATTGCCTCCATCTCAGGCTCCAAGATTGTAGGTAGGTCGGGAAGGTTGTATGTCTCCTTTGGCATTGACGGTATAGATGGGCCTTGCGAGTGGTCGATTGGCTCCTGCAGTCCATCCATCGCACGTCCACGAACTCTTCTAATTGGCCGCAAAGGGTGCACTCCCCCTTGCGTCGAGACATCACCCCCCTGGATAGAAAATTTGCTAACAAGACCCAATCTTATTGTGTATGGTTTTCAATTAGCTTGAGAGTACAATGCATGATTAATATTAACTTCAAATTACCATTTGCTGAAAATCCGCAATCGCCTGATCAATGATCTCAGATTGAAACTCACCAAATCATCGTACGCGTTCTATAGACAATTGGCGTTTTCGTCTAATTGCCAACTTGCATTGAGAGCAAGGACATGGGACACATTGATTAAGATACGTCTCGCGGTCTTGAACAATAAGACCTTCTCCGTTTTCCATCTTATCTACATTACAGCAAACGAGGCTTAAATGGATAGCTTTATGGAGATGTACGTCACGTTGCAAGTTGACCATAAATCTTGCATTGTATATAGTAGTTGAGAGATTTTCCGATGTTATATCTCGGCCTTGTATCATGCTCAAGGATTTGTTTGTCCCGGTAGATAATTATTTGTTATATCTCGGCTTTGAGTATAAGTAATCCATTTTGAGCATCATTGAGGATCTCTTAGTCTAATAATAAATCAGTCTCAACAAAAAGCATCTTAGAAATGTGGTTTTTTTGTCCTAGGATCTCGTATTAAAATTAATGCGCACCATCTATGAAATTTAATAACTATAGTAATAAAAATTATTTCAATCAATTCTACTCATAGTCATAAGACCTGAGAGAAAATATCCTATACTCAATTTAAGGGTTTCTTCTTCTATAACAATACTTTTGGGTTCATTTTGATGAAGTACCGTAATGACCATTAGCTAGGGTATCATTTTCTTTTAGTCCTTCCATTGACTAGTTGGCATGATTTCTAATTTGTTATGCCTATAAAGTTAATACAAAAACAATGAATTATGCATATCACAATTAGATCCCCTACTTGGACATTATGAAGGAATTGACCATTTTTAAGCCATCTTAAAGAGTCACCAATGTACGTGGCCCATGGCAAAGCACATTGCATACCATTATCGATAAGTCTATTATCTTAAATTTCCTTCCCCTCCCTCTCCCTCTCTTTCTCTCCCTCTCCCTCTCTTTCTCTCTTTCTCTCTCATTTCCTCTCCTAAACAAGCAAAAAAGAAAGTGATTCAAAAAACAAACAACCAAACCCGTCGTGAGAGAGAGAATGCACTCTCTCTCTCTCACCCTCTCCCTCTCCCTCTCGTTCTCTTTCTCTCCCTCTCTCATTTCCTTCCCCTCCTTCTCCCTCTCCGTCTCTTTCTCTTTCTCTCCCTCTCTATCTCTCTTTCTCTCTCATTTCCTAAACAAGCAAAAAATAAAGTGATTTAAACATTAAACAAGCAATAGGGAGAGGGAGAGAGACAATGCACTCTTTCTCTTTCTCTCCCTCTCTCATTTCCTTCCCCCCCTCTCCCTCTCCCTCTCTTTCTCTCTCATTTCCTCTCCTAAACAAGCAAAAAATAAATTGATTTAAACATTAAACAAGCAAAAGGGAGAGGGAGAGAGAGAATGCACTCTCCCTCCTTCTCCCTCTCTTTCTCTTTCTCTCCCTCTCTCATTTCATCCCCCTCCCTCTCCCTCTCCCTCTCTTTCTCTTTCTCTTTCTCTTTCTCTCCCTCTCCCTCTCCCTCTCCCTTTCCCTCTCCCTCTCCCTCTCTTTCTCTCTTACTCTCTCGTTTCCTCTCCTAAACAAGCAAAAAAGAAAATGATTTAAACATTAAACAAGCAAAAGGGAGAGGGAGAGAGAGAATGCACTCTCCCTCTCTTTCTCTTTTTCTCCCTCTCCCTCTCCCTCTCTTTCTCTTTCTCTCCCTCTCTCATTTCCTTCCCCTCCCTCTCCCTCTCCCTCTCTTTCTCTTTCTCTCCCTCTCTATCTCTCTTTCTCTCTCATTTCCTAAACAAGCAAAAAATAAAGTGATTTAAACATTAAACAAACAAAAGGGAGAGGGAGAGAGACAATGCACTCTCCCTCTCTTTTTCTTTCTCTCCCTCTCTCATTTCCTTCCCCTCCCTCTCCCTCTCCCTCTCTTTCTCTCTCATTTCCTCTCCTAAACAAGCAAAAAAGAAAGTGATTTAAACATTAAACAAGCAAAAGGGAGAGGGAGAGAGAGAATGCACTCTCCCTCCCTCTCCCTCTCTTTCTCTTTCTCTCCCTCTCTCATTTCCTCCCCCTCCCCCTCCCTCTCCCTCTCCCTCTCCCTCTCTTTCTCTCTTACTCTCTCGTTTCCTCTCCTAAACAAGCAAAAAAGAGAGTGATTTAAGCATTAAACAAGAAAAAGGGAGAGGGAGAGAGAGAATGCACTCTCCCTCTCTTTCTCTCCCTCTCCCTCTCCCTCTCCCTCTCCCTCTCCCTCTCCCTCTCCCTCTCTTTCTCTCCCTCTCTCTCCCTCTCTCTCTCTCTTTCTCATTCATTTCCTCTCCTAAAAAAGCAAAAGAGAGTGATTTAAACCTTGAACAAGCAAAAGAAAGAGAGAGGGAGACTCACCAATGAGATATGGCGAGCGTGGGGTGGCTTCTCTTTGCGATGAAGGCTCCTCCTCTCCTTCACGAACAACGGAGGTGGCGGCGGCGGCGGCAAGTCTTCTTCCTCTTCTTCTCTCACGACGATCGCTCTCTCCCTCGCTCTCGCTCTCAAAACTCTCAATGAAGCAAAAGAAATGAAAACCGCGCTCGGGTTTCGGCCGCATTTTTTCCCTGCGGCCTGTCGCTAATAGCGCCGCTATTTGCGATGCAATTATCGACGCAAATAGTGACGCCGCTATTCGCCATCGCTAATCGGCGTCGCTAATGGCCCAAATCCTTGTAGTGTTCCAGAATAGTGACAACATTTATCCTTGTTAGACTGCTCATGCAATTGTCAAGAGCACCTCTACCTCTAGGTGATCTCCCCCTACCTCTAAAAGCTTCAAATCCTTGCTATTCTTGCACATTCAAGCTTTTCCATGCATTCTATTGCTACTATCCATACCTCTAAAAGATTGAACCTCAAAAAGGTCCACAAGCTCTACTACCTCTAGCTCCTTGACTATAGTAAAAGATAGTATATTTGCTCTGAGAGACACTTGAACTTGTATTGAGACTAAGTTTTGACTTCCTCATGTAGTAGCAATGCTAGTAAATTAACCCAATCAAGGGGATCTACTCTCACAGAAATCAAAGTATCAAAAGCTTTATACTCCATGCCTTGTCCATTTAATGTAATTTCAACCATGTCATCCTCTGAGACTTTAGAAACCAATAGTAGCAAGCTAATAGGTTATGTTATTTATGTTTGTTGTATAAGCTTGAATGCTCCTGCCATTTTTGGACATGTTATTAAATTGTTGCTTCAGCTGTATCTTTCTAGGATGAGTAATATTACCATAATCCTTCATAATAATATCCCAAGTATCCTTTAGGGATTGATAGCTTGTAATTTGCATAACCATTGCATAAAAAATGCATAAAGAGGACTAATGTAACACTTTTCTCACTCTTTTCGACCATTGTTGCATGAGCTCTCCATTGATTATGAGTCTGATTCCATTCACAAATTTTAAATTCTACTTCAACTTCCATACATAAATCCTAGTAGCCTCTGGTAATCAAGAAATTTTGCATCCTAAATGTGCATAGAGCAAAGTTTTTTATATCAAGCTTATCTCCCATAGTTTGAGTGATATTGTCAAGGCCTTAAGCATTCACCATATTTGCAACTAAGGTATTCAATGCTATATGCAGACTTTAAGTGCCTAACTCCCTACAGTTGAAGAATAGACTTCCTGTAATTCAAGAAAAGTCTTCCTGTAGTTCAAGAACCGTTTCTTGCAATTCAAGACCAATTTCCAACAGTTCAGGTATAGTTTCCTAACAACTTGCTTGTTGTAAACTATATTCTAGCAATGAAAAAAAAACACATTCAATTGAGCATAAACCAAGCTCAAATCAGTTCAAAAAATCTATGGTAGTGGGAAAACATCCCAACAACAAACTATGTCCATACAAGCATCAATAGATACATAGAACTGATGCTAACATTCACTAGATTTTCCCATAGTTTATGATAGGTAAGGAGCCCTTTATGACCAGAAGCATAAACTTTGCAATACCAAGTTGTTATCAACTTAAAAATATTGTTAAACCATAATAGAAATGTCCTAGTACATTGGGGATTCAATACGTGACCAAACAAGCATTAATGTTTGTACTATATGCAAGTAGTAGCATTGCCAAATACTCTTCCCACAAGCTATTTATAGCCAGTCACGTGCTATAAAGAGCAATATTTCAGCCTAGATCTAAGCATTTAATGCTAATTTACATCCCCAAAACATCTTATATTCATGGACCAACATCCAAGCATTTAATAGGTGTCAAGATGCTTCAAAACTTCATGTGTAAACTATCATATATTCAGGACATATTTTAGCTCACATTCTGGATAGATTTTAGTCTACTATTACCATTTAAAACTAAGTGTTGAACTCTTCAAAGCCATGCCAGAATTCATGAGAATAAAGGCATATACATTGGCAAGTGTTAGTAGAAATCAATGGAGGTCAATATAGCTCCCAAAAGAGCTACAACCAAGTAGATGCATGTTGTATAGTTAATAGCAGACCTGCTCTATTTTTGAGCCAAAGTTTGATTCTAACATCTCACAAATGAGCTAAGAACCAAGATACCAATGGTATGAATCTTTTTTCCATCCTTGACAAGTAGTTTATCAATAATAGAGTGTGTTTATGGTTGTGAATTTCTGAGTTGGAGTAGGAGAAGATGGCCAATAACCTAGCGCAATCTTTGCATGTCAACTTTTTTACCTTATTGATTTTTTTCACTCAATGCTCATGCAACAAAGCTCATTGAAGTGGCACAGAACCCCTCTAGAAAGCCTTAATAGGTTGTGAATTTATAAACCACAAGAAACATACCTTCCAACTAATCCCATGGCTACCAACACATGAACTTTTGCATGGCATAGTGCAACCCTCCTAACTTCAGAGTCTAGCGCTTGCAATGCCAATGCCAATGTCACCACTAAGCCTTCATGTTGCTTTAGGCTCTAATACCATGTTCGAGATTCAGAGGGAGAAAAAGGGACCAAGACATGGAGCTGTAACAAAGAGTAGTATGCTCACAGTTTTCTCCACTTCTCATTATTCCATAATGCTTATTAAAGTCTAGTCACACATAATTGAAAGCTCAGCTCACTAGGTCATTAACTAACCATACCACTAATTGTGGTTGAGTGTGATTGACTTGGTTATTACAACACACATGGAGAGTGGTAGCTAAGACTACAACTATCTAGATAAGATTATTCATGTCAATGATACTAATCACAAACTTGATTCTCAACAAATTTGTGCCAATCTCTTGTTTAAACCTTAGATATGGAGTCTTCCAACAATAGATTCCCTACTAGTCACTACTAGTCATAGTTCATGTCATGTACCTACAATGCTTGTAAAAATAGATTTTCTAAAAGTAATTTCTTAGAAGTGGATGAAAAAAATAACTATAGTGGATCCAAGACCTAGGATTATGATACCACTTAAAATTAGTGCTTTTGGTAAAAACTACACAAGATGTTTTGCTTTTGGTAAAAACTACACAAGATATTTTAAATCATAGATGTATATCACCCATTTGGATGCTTAAAGAAATTACGATGCCTCGTTTGACTTTGATATACTTGTTTGTCACTCACTAACATCGACCATGCTTAACTCACCATAATATCTATTTTGAGTCAAAGGTGCTCCACTTAGAGAAGGACTTATCATAATCTACAAATGGATGCTTGGTGTTGAGCTCTCCACATTTTTGCACTTAAACAAGAGAGAAAAGAGTGTACAAGAGAGACAAAGAGAGTTCATAATAGGGGAGAGAAAGACTAGAAGAAGAGAAGATAGAGAGGGAGGAAGAGAAATATATAGAGGAAAGAGAAGGAAATAGAGAGGGAGGGAGAGAGAAATAGAGAGAGGGGAGATAAAAGTAGAGGGAGGGAAGGAGAGTTAAGGATGGGAGAAACAAATAGAAAGAGGGGAGAGAGAAAAAATAGAGAGGGAGAGGGAAATAGAGGAGGGAGGAGAGATGCATTGAGAGAGGGGAAAAGATGGAGACATTGCCTCTCATTTCTTTGTTTTTCTATTTTCTTATTTTCTCTCTTTATATTTGTTTATGGATAGATGCATTGAGAGAGAGGGAAAGAGAGAGAGAGGCTAGGAGAGACAGAAATAGAGAGAAGAGGGGAGAGATAGGAAGACAAAAAGAGGGAGAGAAAGAAAAAGAGAGAGGAGAAAGGAGAGAAAGAGAAATAGATGGAAGGAAACAAAGAGGGAGGGAGAGGGGGGAAGAAACAAAGAGGGGGAGGGAGGGAGGGAGAGAGAGAGAAATAAAGAGAGGGAGAAACAAAGAGAGAGAGAGAGAGAGAGAGAGAAACAAAGAGAGAAGAAGGGAGGGAAAGAGAAGGAGAATAAGTGAGAAAAAATGAGGGAGGGAGAGGGAGAGAGAGAAGCAAAGAGAGAAAAAGAGAGAGGAAAATAGAGAGATAGAGAGGAAGTAGATAGAAAAGAAGACTAAGGAGAGAGAGAGGAGAGAGAAAATAAGAGAGAGGGATGGTGAGAGAAATATAGAGAGAGGAGAGAGAAAAATGGAGAGGGAAAAGAGGGAGTTGAGAGAGGGAAAGAGAAATAGATAGGGGAGAGAAAAAAGTCACTACAAAGGAGGGAGAAAATAATAGAGAAAAAAAGAGAGAGAGGAGGAGAGAAAAATAGAGAGAGCGAGGGAGGAAGGGATAAAGGGAGGGAGGGAGAGAAACAAATAGAGAGGGAGAAAAATAGAAAGAGGGAGACAAAGTGAGAGAGTGGGTAGAAATAGAGGGAGGAGAGAGAAGAATAGAGGGAGGGAGGGAGAGGTAGAGAAACAAAACGAGAGGGGGCAAAGAGAGGGTGGTGGAAAAGAGATGTGTGTGTGATTGTGTGTGTGTGTGTGTGTAAAGGATGTGAGCCCTGAAGTGGAAGCATGGAGCAAAAGCAAGAGTTATCATGGAAGGAGAGAGAGAGAGAGAGAGAGAGAGAGGATGTTGTTGGAGTGAATAAGCTCCAATAATCCCAACAAGCTCCCACTTAAAAACAAATGTGCCCCTATTCATAGGAGAGAATAAGAAAAAAGTGACAAAGTACAAATGTACATAAGTGCAACAAGATGAGGAAAGATATCATCTCATCCAATGCCCATCAACTTCCTGAGGAAGGAAAAACCCTCCACTGAGAGACTTTGAGTGAGTAGATCTACAGAATTTTGGTCAATTGAGAACTTGAAAGGCTCAATGGACTTGTCTTCAATGATCTTTGAAATAAAGTGGTAACACTCCTCAATGTGCCTGTGACAGCTCCGTAGTTGAAATATGCATTTTGCATGAATACCCTCTTAGTAGGGATAATATTTTTTTTCTTTAAAATTAGGCAAAAAAAAAAATTCCCTCCTTGCCCCAGCCGACTGTCATGCTGGGGGAGAGGGAGGGAATGGTGGATGACTAAGCATCCTTGTGGATGCTTTGGAGGGAGGAGGACCATGTGCAGTGACATGTTAGGGGAGGGAGGATCCCCCTTCCCTCCCCCTATTTAAAGAGGACAACGCTGCCAGCGGGGGAAGGATGGAATCGAGTAGGGTGATCGTCTTGTCAGTAATCAGGGGGTTAATATCTTGAAGAGAAGGAGAGGAGCCATAGTACTGCTAGTGTTGGCATTGCTGCTGCTACTCGGCGCAGCATGTGCCTGAGGCCGTGAGGAAATGAGGTCCGAGGGGGCAGCATTCGCATGCGGGCGGAGCGCCAAGATCGCCACCAAGCGGCCAATGTAGCCGCACTACCACCATCAAGATCCTCCTCGTCATGAATAGAAGTGTCTCCCCCCCCCCCCCCACATCTCAAAATTCCCTCCCCCTTCCACATAAGCTTCTGAGGTATAGAAGCTTCCTTGGAAGCTTCCATAAGGGGGCTCCCTCAAGGCCTGTTTCCATGTGGCCACCTCGGGATTTAATCCCCTCACAGATGATTCTTACGGCTTTAACTCCCCCCCCCCCCCCCCCCGCGTGTTAAAAATCATTAAGCCTTTATAAGTCTTTTTTTCCCCCCTTCGTGCTTAAAGCCTTAAGCCCCTTTCCCCCTTAAGCCCCCTTCCCATGGATGGAACCCCCCCAAAAAGAACTAAGGCTTGAAAAGTCTTATTACTCCCCCCCCGATGCTTAAATTCATAAGCCCCCTTCTTGTGCCTTTTGAAACCCCCTTTCACCCTTCCCCTTTTCCCTTGGCTTGGAACTTACCCCCGTAACCAAAAATACCTTCAAGATCCCCCTTCCTATACCCTTCCACTCCCGTGTCCAAAGATCTCCCCAAGACCCCCTTCATATGCTTTTGAAACCACACTCACACACACCATTTTCATCGTGAATATACCCTATAGACCTTTTCTTTAGACCTTGTAAGCCTTTCCCTCCCAAATGAATTAAGGCCTTAAAGGTCTTACTGCCCCCTTCTTGTGGTTAATCCCTTAACGATTCCTTGCCTTGAAAAAGAGAAGAAGAGTATTGAAGCAACGGTGGAATTCTGAAAAGGAGTGTAAAGCTGCTTCCACGTTCGAAGGACTACAACTGTGATGCCACCTAAGAAAGTCCAAGGAGTAGCTGCAGGAGAGTCATCTCCTGGTATCCATGTGGATATCTCACCCCAAACCCAGGTTTTCCCTTCTTAATGTTATATCGGTTTTAATTCAATCATGCAAGATAGATTGTTAGGGATAATATATATTTTGTCCTAGTTACTTACGATGAAGGAATTTAGTTTAATTAAACATGCAATATAAATAAAGTATAAACATAATTTTCCTTCAAAAAGCATTTTGCATTGAAACGAATTATGAGCAAGATTATTAACCGACTAAAGTAGTATACTTTGGTTAAGGCTAGAAGGTATAAATCTGCATCTTGCACTATTAAACCCTATTCTTTTTACAACAAATCATCATGGAAGGTGAAATTCATGAAAGGTTTCTTGCAATGCTTAAACTCTAGGAAGTTATCATTGCTAACTGCATAATTTAGCAAGGGAAAGATTGCTTATTTAGCATGAGTTTTTGTTCGCAAGAAAAAAGAAGAAGATTAATTGAATTTACCTAACCTCAAATCGATAAAGTTTAGGATTGAAAAATCAATTGACACATAGATAACAAATCGTGCGGAAGTGATCTCGATATTACCTTCTAAAAGTTAACTGGATTAATATAACTTAGAAATACCTATGTTGCAAAATATTCATTGGGAATGATTCAAAATCCAAGAAACGTTTATACCTTAAATACTTGCCCACCTTCCCTGATTGTAGGATCAGTAAATCGTAAACGTAAAAGAACTAGGACTCGTCCTTGAGGTTCTTAAAGAAAATAATAAAAGCTAAGAAACCCTAGGACTGACAAATGTCAGTTTAAAGAAACTGAAACGGATTGTTTTGTAACTCCATTATCGCATAGTACCATGTAGGACTTGCGCGGCAAGTAGGAAGTCATATGGTCTTGTGATTGATTTACAAGAGGAAAGGTTAAATACCCTCGACAAGGATGGCGGATCTTTATGCAAGTTATCTTGCATGAGGATGTATTCTTTGATATCCTTCTAAGTAAGGAACGTTTAAAAAAAAGAAATGGAAACTAAAGTATCCAATGAACTTTAGGGTTGACCAAGTTGGGTTAATAGGGCACGCCCTAACCCAGAATATAAAGGATCTTGCCAAGTTGCAAAGCACCCCGGATCGAGTGCTAGATGTATTTAAAAGGAAAGATTCCTTCCTTAGCAGTTTGCCAACAACAAGATCGATCAATGTTTGTGCTTGCTAGAGATTCTTAGAGCACTGTTTGACTTGTTTGACCAATGAATTACAAAGTAAATAAGTATCTATACTTCAGGTTGAAGGCTTGAAGGGAGTGGCAGCTTGAGTTACCCACGACTGCCTGCCTGACCCTAACCAAGGGGGTTGTCGACCGCGCCGGGAACGTGGACCGAACCCGCCGCGAGAGGTCTCTCCATTGAGCGTTACCTAGAGCAGGAGGACACTTGGGTGCCAGGGGGGCTCTGGCCATAAATCCCTCGCCTTTCGAGTCCTATACAAGAGGCTAACGTGACTCGGGATTGGATCTTGAGGCCCGTATACTAGTCTATGGGCGAAAACTTGGAATAGTGATCCCTGTGGATTGCTCGATAGCCTTCGGGCGGATTATTGACAAGCCTACCGGCGGCATTCCTTGTATTTCAAAGATAAATATGATGATATGTTAATAAAGAACCTGTCTGATATTGTTTTTCTATGTCACGTGATAAGATTACGTGAAGGAACCAGTGCTTAATGGATTAATTAAAGAAGCTGATTGTTATATGTCCAATTAATGTGTTAGATAATTACATAACTAATATCCCCAATAGAAACCCCTACTATGTTCAAGAGGATAGTAGGGAGTTTGATTTATATGACTATCAGAAGGCCAAACTTGAGCTATGCTATTGGAGTTGTGTGCCAATTTATAAAAGTATCATCATTTGGATATAGTTAGATGTATACTAATGTATGCGAGGTTCACATTGCATTATAGACCTTTTTATGAGGTAAAAAAGGATGTAATGTTTGGGTACACAGATGTAGATTGGGCTAGTAGTATGTCCAATAGAAGGTCTACTAGTGGATTTATGTTTTCATGTGGTAGTGCAACAATTACTTGGAGTATCCAATCATCTATATTTACTTTATCGAGTAGAGAGCTTTAGTATAGAGGTGCTACTTAAGCAACATGGCAGGTGGTATGGCTATAAAAGTTATTGGTCACATAAATTTAGATGTATAGGTATTCATTGTGACAACATGGCCAACATACAATTGGCAAGGAACCTTGTGTTCCATACTAGGACATTAAGATGCATTACCATTTTGTGAAAGAGAATGTACTTGTAAGTGAGATCGACTTGGTATATGTTAGCACCACATAGGATCAAGTAGTTGACATTTTCATGGTTGCTTTAGTCGATCATGGTTTCGAGATTAATCTTATTGCTCGAGGTGTTTATGAGAATGGCAAGTGGCCTATGGATGCAGAGCATGGCTGGCGCATGAGAGCAGCCAATAATACTTCTGGTGATATGTATGCTACTTGTCCGAGCATCAGAGTTTCTATTGGGAATGTTGAAGAGGATTATCATTCCTTTGTTCAGGATTCTTGCTCTTATCTGATTATTCTTGAATAGCCTTTCATTACAGAAGCAAGAATGGAGACGAAAGTGATGGATGACGGCTCAGCCTATGCACGGATATGCAATAAGGATGGTATGGGAGCTGTTCAGTTTATGACTATTGGAGTAAATCATCCGAGAAACAAGGACTCCTTGCATGAGGCACCACTACCTACGAAGGAGTTGGATTTTCATTAGGTACCGCTATCTTGCGAGACGCCAATGGTACAGAGCAGAGAAAAGAGGAGATCTCGCCTCCCTGGCAGCCAGTCTTTCTCCACTAATTTTTTTGGTTTTTCTTGAGATAGTTCAGTGAGTTATCAGAAGATTTCAGATTTTTCTAGAGCTGCCAGGCAGTACATTGGTCATAAGGAGAAAGAGTTGAAGACTGCAGGTATTTTGCAAGTAGAAGAGCATGTGGATGGGCTGTATGATGGAATATCTTATGCAAATACTTTGTCTGAGATGGAAAATATGCTGAAAACTGATGTATATAACGGTTCAAGGATCATACCTGTGCAAACCTTGGATATGTATTAAGAAATTTCTGATTTTATGCTGAAAACAGAGTCAGAGGCTGAGAAAACTCAGCAAACTGAGTCTATGGTTGATCTTGATCAGCTTTCAGAGTTGCAGAGGGCTGAAACCTTTCAGCCAACAGAGTTTAATGCTGAAGAATTTCAACATACAGAGTTTCAGGTTGCACCCATGCAGTCCATAGAGCAAAGGGCTGAAATCTTTCAGCCAACAGAGTTGAGAGTTGCTGAAAAATTGCAGAAATTGTAGCAAAGAAGAGAGTGCCTGACTGATGCCAAGGTTGACACGAAGTATAAAACAGTTGATAAGAAGGTTAAGCCGGTTGCAGGGCCACTTCCTCCTGATAGTGATGAGCAGATGGAAAAAGCTATGAAGCAGCCTATGTTGAGAGATCCTACAAATATTGGCCATGAATTTACAGGTGAAACTCTTGCAGAATTGAAGATTAGAAATGATGATTTCTTGCTTCTAGTGGAAAAAGAATGTTTTAGAGAGATGCTTGGACGACATGGTAAGGCATTTGCTTTCTTTCCTCATGAAATTGGCTGTATTAGTCTCGAATTGGTTGCGCCTATGGTCATCTTCACCGTTCCTCATGTGCCATGGAATATACGTCCTATACCTGTGCCTAGAGCACACTTGCCAAAGCTGATAGAGTTGTTGAATGAGAAAATTAAGATGGGGATTTTGGAACCCTCTTCTGCGCCCTATTCTAACAGGTGGTTTACTGTTCCAAAGAAGAATGGAACCTTGAGATTTATTTAGGATATGCAGCCCGTGAATAGAGTGACAATCAGGAATGTGGGAACATGACCAATTGTGGATGAGTTTGCCGAGGCTTTTGCAGGACGAGCCATCTATTCCCTAGGTGACTTGTATTTTGGTTATGACCAGTTTCAACTTGCCTTGGAAAGCAGGGATATTACCACTATGTGGACACCTATTGGTCTTGTGAGGATGTGTACCTTGCCGCAAGGTGCCACCAACTCAGTTGCTCATATGATGAATGCTATGCATAAAGTTCTGCGAGACTATATTCTACAGCATACCATGCCTTTCTTAGATGGTATGCCTATTAAAGGCTATGCACAAGAAGAAAAGAATGAGAGTCTTGATTTGCGAGGATGTAGATAGTTTGTGGCTGAACACTTGGTTGCTTGTGAGCAAATATTGACACGATTAGAGGTGAATTTGACTCTTTCATGGCTGAAATCTGTCTTTGGTATTAATGAAGTCATCATAGTTGGGCATATGGTTGGTTATTATGGCAGGAAGCCTTCACCTGCAAAGGTGGATGCCATAAGCAGGATTGCAGAGTATTGCTCGACTACTTCAGAGGTGCGGAGATTTGTGGGAGCTTGTGTATTTTATATGATTTGGATTCCTCATTTTTCTCACATAGCAGATGTTCTCTATCAGCTGCTTCGAAAGAGGCAAAAATTTCATTGGGATGAGAAGCATTCGAAAGCCGTGTGTAAACTCAAGAAGTTGTTGCAGTTGGCTCCTACTCTTCGCAAGGTGGATTATCAGTGTGGACGGCCAATCATGCTGACAGTTGATACCAGCCCTATTGGCATATGTTGGGCAGTGGGACAAGATGATGCTGATGGGAACAGATATGCAATCCGCTTTGGAGCTAAAGTTCTTAATGAGCGGTAGAGAAGATATCTGCAGATTAAAAGAGAGTTGTGGGGAGTAGTCACTCGCATCCAACTCAGCATGACCACTCTTAGCAATCAACATATCATCCACATAGAGAATAAAAATTATAAGGTTGCCATTATGAGCTTTCTTCTATATAAACATGGATCCATGTTACTACAGAAATATCCATGTGAATGCATAAAAGCACTAAACTTGTGGTACCATTCCCTAGGTGCCTTCTTAAGGCCATAAAGGCTCTTCCTCAATTTGCACACTAGGTAGTTCATAATAGGTTCTACAAAGCCCTTTGGTTGCTCCATGTAAATCTCGTCATGTAAGTCCCCAATGAAGAAATGCTGTCTTGGCATCCATCTAATAAAGATCAAAGTCAAGTTGAGCAACCAAATCCAATACCAAACATAGGATAGAGTCATCTTCCTAACAAGAGAAAAAGCTTCATCAAAGTCTACATCATGCTCCTGCTTGAAACCCTTAAACTAATCTACTCTTGTATGCCGGCTTGGGGTGTCCAAGGGTACTTTTCAACTTGTACACCCAATTTCATGGCAAGGCCTGCTTTCCACTAGGCAAAGGAACCAAATCCCACATATGATTTTTCTATAGTGAGTCATACTCTAACTTCCTGGCCCTCTCCTAAGAGTGACTATCACCTCTATGCATGGCCCCACCATAAGTAGCAGGCTCACTAGTATCTATTACCATAACATAATCCATAAAGGGCTCAAACCATGGCTCTCATCTATCTCTACAAGTGTGCCTCAAAACAAGCTAGGGAGCTTGGACATCTTGTGGAGGAGCATGGGAGACTTAGACCACTGGAGCATCATCCCTGCTATTGTAGGCCATCTATTTGGCTATACAATAGTAGGAGGCTCCTCCTAAAATATCACTATGCATACCTCAATAACATAGTCAAGCTGCTTATGCATTATCTCCTCATGGAAAACAACATCATGGTTGTTGGATAACCTTTCGAGTTTGCAGATCCCATAGGTGATAGCCCATTGTACCTACATCTCGAATAACCAAGAATGATGCATTTCTTAGACTTGGGATTTGGCTCATTGTGCTTGTTCTTGGGTCCATGGCAGAAAGCCTTACAACCAGAGACACAAAATGAGTATATGAGGGAGGTTTTCCAAACCATACCTCCTTTGCAAACTTGGTGGAGGGGTCACTCATGAATATATGTATATATAACGTGAGTTTAAAATAAGGGGTTTTTAAAATGCCATTTTTACACATTTTTTTACATATAGAAGGGTGTCATATAAAGGGGTTACTTAAAGATTGAATAGAAAAGGGTTGTGTTTTATTGAAGAAAAATTCAAAGATTAGGATATTTATAAATAGGCCATGAACGCACGTTATATAGAGAATATATATATAGTGAATCCCCCGAGTCTGCCAACTGATAGTCCAGAGTAGCACATGGGGACCCATTTATCAAACATATGACAATAGTAATTGTCTTAGCCCAAAAATGTTATGGTAAGCTTGTCTATCTAAGCATATTACAAACTTGATTTTGAATTGTCCTATTCATATGCTTAGCTACCATATCATTTTGGGGTAAGTACATGGTGCTAAATTGACACTTAATATCCCTCTCATCATAAACTGTTAAAAGGCTTTAGAGATATACTCACCCCCACTATCTGACCTTAGGAATTTCAACCTAATTAGTTCTCAACTGAAGCAGGCCAATGCTGAAATGTAGTAAAGACTTTGGATTTCTTCTTAATAAAATATGCTTAGTCCTTATGTGTATAGTCATCAATGAAGGTTACAAAATATTTCGCACCACCTAACAATTTGCACGGCATGGGACCTCATACATCCGAATGTTGAGAAACATGGATCTAGAGCATGGCTATGGAGGCTGAAACAAAAAGACTAAACTCATTAGGACATAGACAAGAATAATGGGTATCACACAAGTGAATTAGGTTCCAAGATTAAGTACTTGGACTCATAAACACAATCTTGTGTATATGAGTAGACAATGACAATGACACTTGATTGAAAGGGAAAAGTAAAATAGCATTCCATTCATTGAAAATCATAGTCAAATATAATACTTTATAGTTGCAAGATAGTTACACTCTCCCTCACTATGCCCACGGGGGATTCACTAGTAGTAATAAGGAGACATCACCTGCATGCAAGAAATATATGAACATACCCCTTATCTACCCCTATTTATGGGACCTTACCTTATAAAATGTACCTTTCTTCCCTTAAATTACCCCCCTCCCTTACACTCACGTGGTACCTAGTCGACCCCCCGAGACTATGCCTATATGATTCAAGTCTCTCTTCCTAGACTTCTTGCATTTCCCTTTCCCACTACTCCATACAAAGAGGCATACAAATGGGTGTGATTGCCAAACTCTCAACATCTCTCCTCATCAGAACCAATAAGGCATAAAGTTTGTTTAGTCTTTAGTGAATAACCACCTGCAAAGTGTAGGTACACTATAAACATGGTGGATATCCGAAGCCTTGTAACAAGGGCTTCAAAAATTGTACAATTACATGAGGAGTTTTAAAAATCTTATGAAAGGAGCACTAAGACAAGTTCATACAAGGCTTAAAAGAGCTTATCAAAATAATGGGAATAGAAGGACTAGTGAGGCTTGTCCTTTTGCTCCTAATGGTTTTCTTCCTTTTCTTTTGCTATCATTAGAAGTACTTGGCTCTTCTTTATTTTTTATTTTCTTTTCTTCTTTTAACAGAGAGACATGAATGTCAACAAGTTTAGGATTTGGCATGTTGATTAAAGTAGTGGAGACATTATCATAGTCTAGAGGCAAGCTTTTTAACAAAACACCAATGTATACAACTTCATCCATTTTAATGTTGATCTAAGCAAGCTGGTTTAAGAGACTTTCCATGTAATTTAGAAATATTGCAAGAGATATGTTAGCTTTCATGTCTAGTATAAAAAATTCAATTAATATAACATACTTTGAAAACTTTGATTGTGCACCAAATAGAGTGTCCAATATTTTCCAACGGTCATGGGATGTGTCACAGGTATCCACATGGTGGATATAGCTATCATCCAACTCAAGCTTTATGATGGCTTGAGCTGTGTCATCTCTTTTCTACCAAGATGATACAAGAGCAACATCTCTAAGCTTCTTCTCCTAACCATTGGTGATCGCCCATAAGCGCTTCTTCATTAGAGTAAGCTTTATCTATGTTTGCTAGGTGTGAAACTTGGCACATGGCATCTAAACATGGCTATGGAGGTTGAAACACAAAGAGTAAACTCATGAAGACATAGAAAAGAACAATAACTATCACACAAGAGAATTAGGTTCCAAGATTAAGTACTTGGACTCATTAACACAATCTTGTATATATGGAAAATGACACTAACACTTGATTGAAAGGACAAATGACAATAGCATTCCATTCATTGACATTGATAGTCAAGTACGATGCTTTATAGTTACATGATAGTTGCACTCTCCCTCACTATGCCTATGGGATTCAGACACCTCATCCTAGAGATTGCTTGTATTTCCCTTGCCCATTGCTCCATACAAAGAGGCATATAAATGGGTGTGATTGCCCAGCTCTCAACACCAAATGAACAAGATCCAATGGCTCACCTATGCATGTTATACCAAACTTTTTGTATGTATTACATGTCTACCCACCATTTAAACAATGATCACAAGACACAAAGCACTTATAGTCAAGGGGAAAGGATACTACAAGTGGGTAAGTATTTTCATTCCTTTTAAGGATGCATTTCCAAGGTAACAATGCCAAAGAGATACATGTGGAATTGCATTCACCACCAAAACATAGTCAATTGACCCAAATACAAGCAAGGGGTAGAGAGTTTGGGACTTAGCACCTCCAAAAGAAAATACATAACTTGCATCATCCAAAATGCCAATAGAGCTAAGGATGTTCGTGAGACCTTGTACATGATATACATCATGAACAATAAACATGCAACATGAACCAAAGTGACATCACCAATACCAATTATCTCTAGTGCCATGTCATTACCCAAACAGACACATCTAGTTAAAATCTTGTTCAAAATCTGATGGGAGTGGAACCACTCTCTATGAGGGGTCACATGAAAGGAAGCCCCTAAATTTTTCAGTCAATGCTGAGTACACCCCTCGGGGGGTTCACTATATATATGTACTCTATGTAATGTGCGTTCATGGCCTATTTATAAATATCCCAATCTATGAATTTTTCTTGGATAAAACACAACCCTTTTCTATTCAATCTGTAAGTAACCCCTTTATATGACACCCTTCTGTATGTAAAAAATATATAAAAATAATGTTTTAAAAATCCATTATTTTGCACTCACGTTATATGTACATATATTCATGAGTGACCCCCCCGAGGTACACCCTAACAATGCATCAATCAGCACTGTGAAGTGCCAAGAGAAGAATTTGGAAGTATGAAATGATTATTAGATGCAGTTTGCATGACATTCTCTCTTTAATATTAATGCTAGACTTGCTAGAAACAGTGCAAGGATCATCATTTTTGTCATGTACTTTACCCTTTCCCTTTTCTTATGCTTGTCCTCATGCATTTTATGGCACTTTGGCCAAATATGTCTTGCTTTCTCAGAGTATTGACAAGTCAATGAGACGACTTATAGACACAATACTTACTACGAGTCTATCCACGTGACTAAGAATGAGACTACTAAGAGTCTCTCCAACGGTGACCATTACCGCTCCTATCATTATTGTCTCTAATTGTGAAACGATGAGAGGTATGAGAAGCATTGGCATTCTTTCGGTTAACTTCTTCATTCAAGAGTGCACCCTCTACATTTTGTAATTCTAACCCATTAATAGGCATGTTTACACACATAGCCTTCCAATAGCTATAGTTGGTGCCATCCAAATTGTCAATATATTAAAGATAGCACTAATATTAGAATCACTAGCCATATTGAGACCAAGTGAATGCATAGAAGGGAAAAACAAGCTATTGTAATAACCTACAAATCAACCCCAAAACCACTACTAGATCAAGGTGAAAACAAGAGAAACTAAACAAGTAATGAATTGTTCACACACTCAATGCAAAGAACTATCAAATAGAGATGACTAGCATAAATTGTATAGTAAACTACAATCATTGCATGTTGAAAATGAAGTACAATAGTAAGAGATCAATGAAAAAAAGAGGGAATCATTGATACAAGACAAACTATAACTGCCAGAAAATAGCTCCAACTAGCAGTGAGTAATTATGTGACTAGCATCAAGAACTATCAAAAGATCCTTGTGTTAGACTAAGACACATCCCATAGGCATAACTATCATGTATAGAGTAGGTCTCATGGGTAACAGAAGAGACAACCTAAAGGCACAATAAACTCAGCAATGTAACAGAAGCCAACCAAGATGCATATATCATTAGTAACATTTTTTAAGCCCATTTAAAGCATAAAAAGACCCTGAAGGTGTAAACGAGAAAATTTTCATGGAAAATGAAATGATTGAGAATCAAGGAGCTATACTTTTCATACATACATTTCGATGCCAAGAATCCAACGCAATGCTCATTTTTTCAATCGACGGCTGTTTAAGCCTCCATTTAATCCCTGCAAGGTTTGGCATTATAAAGCAACTACTAGATTCGGGAGCTGGAAAGTATGTGTGATGAAGGCTAGGTTGATAGATTTTGATGCCACAAAGCCAGCCTCCTAGCCTTTTTGCAAATTGGAGCTTGCTTGGCCTTCAATCTTGGCTCAAACCACTTCGAGGAGGTATAAACATGAAAAAAATTTACTGATTCACTTTTAATAAGCTAGGAGCTTAATAAAAAACATTGTGTCCCCTCAAATCATCAACTTGGTAAATCTGCAAAACTCTTGGAGAGGAGGGGAGGTATCAAAGGCATGAGATCCATAATTTCCACACTTTCTATTGCCTAAACTCTCATGGAAAATGGTGCAATGAGTAGAAAATTTTGATTTGTCTTTCTCTCTCCTCTCTCTCTCTTCTCTTAGTGCTTGTTTCCATGGGTGATTTTGCGTGACACAAGGGTAGCTTGAGATGAAAGAATTTCAACATGGGACAATGTTGAACAATGCATTATGAAGCATAGATCAATGATTGGAAAGGCATCAACAGTAGCCACAAATGAGTGTGAGTGGCTTCACAAGCACAAGATACATACGGATTTTTATGCAATTATAGGCGTAAGTGGGATTTTTCATAGTTTTATGATGCATTTTGGTTTCATATGGTTGGAAATGGTTGCTACTACTTGTAAATAATTTTTTATATCAAGAATTATTAAAAAATTAGCAAGCATTAATTGTTTAATAATTCTGTGCTAAACACTCAAAACCTGCAAAATGCAATTTTATGATAAATCAGGAGTTTAATGGGTTTTATTGTGTCATATCATGTTCTTATGGTATCAAATGGTGAATAGTGAAGAATCTCAATATTCTTAATCATTTTACATCAAAAAAGTAGGAAATTTCATAACTAGCATATAGTAAATCAAAAAATTAAGAAAAACATGTTCTATATGAGAAAATTTAGATTTTATGTGCTAGAAAATTACAAAAAAAAAAGTGTTAATGAGTGTATGGTGTGGCTAGCACATGGGGTTCTGTAACGTGTCCCCTAGTATCATCCAGGACACGTCTTAGCAGTCCATCAGAAAGGATGTCTAGAAAGCTTCGCTCGGCACTCCCATGGAATGTTACAGGTTTTACGATCTAGTTCTTCCCGCGTCTGCCACGTAGCGGAAGTATCTTGGCCGTTCCCACTTAGGATCGATCGGAATTAGGGTTTTCCTAATGGGTCATTAGCTAACAGCAACTAGCGTCAGACCTGAGCGAACTACTTTACGCAAAAACGCCAGATCCGAAGCGGATTCACGCTGCACTTGGTTCAAGGAGAATGGGAAACGAGAGGGATGCAAAGCTCAACCTTTCTACCAGAAGGCATAGTCCCATTCTGTTCCCCTAAAACAATGTAAATCGGGTAAGACGTAACTCTAGGTCATCGTTCCCGTTATTCTTTTTGATGATGATGATCATTCCGCTGTTCTTCGAGATTTTTGAGAAAAGTTCCCGGCTAATCGAGACCACCCAACCGTAGGACGGACCCATGGCCCATCCTCTGCACTTTCCTCGATTTGTTTTAGTTATGTAATTATCTAGCACATTAATTTGATATATAACAATCAGCTTCTTTAATTAACCTTGTTAAGCACTGGTTCCTTCACGTAATCTTATCACGTGACATAGAAAAACAACATCAAGCAAGTTCTTTTAACATTTCATCATTTTATCTTTGAAATACAAGGAGTTTCGCCCGTAGGCTTGTCCATAATCTGCTCGAAGGCTAACCAGTAATCTCCAGGGATCACTATTCCAAGCTTCCGCCCGTCAACTAGTATGCGGGCCTCGAGATCCAATCCCGAGTCACGTTAGCCTCTTGTGCAGGACCCGGAAGGCGAGGGATTTACGGCCAGAGCCCCCCTGGCACCGAAGCGTCCTCCTACTCCAAGTAGAGCTTAACAGAGAGACCTCTTGCGGCGGGTTCGGTCCACGTTCCCGGCGCGGTCAGGTAGTCGGGGGTAACTGAAGCTGCCTCTCCCTTCAGGCCTTTTAACCTGAAGTATAGGTACTCATTTAATTTGTAATTCATAATTCAAATAGAGCCCTAAAATCTCTAGCAAGCACAAACATTTCCATTAATCAACCCAGTTGTATGGCAAACTGCTAAGGAAGTGTTCTTTCCTTTTTGAGTGTATCAGCACTCGTTCCCAAGGTGTCTTGTAACTTGGCAAGATCTCTTACATTCTGGTGTAGGGCATACCCAACTTGGTTAACCCTAAGGTACCTTAGATATGCTAGTTTCTGGTTTACAACTTTCCTTATTTAGAAGGATATCCAAAAATACGTCTTTTTGCAAGATAACTTGCGTAAGGATCTACTGTCCTTGATGAGGGTTTTTTTTTCCCTTTTCTCCTTGTGAATCAATCACAAGACTAAATGATTTCATACATGTTGCGCAAGTCCTGCGATGGAATAATCTGTTTAGATTCTTTAAGTTGACGTATGTCAGGCCTAGGGTTTCTTCATTTAAGAACCTTAGGGACAAACCCTAGTTTCTTATCTTTATGAATTTATTGTCCCTACAGTAAGGAAAGTAGTCAAGTGTTTAGGGTATGAATATTTCTATGTTTAGATTGGTTTAGTTAACTTTCGAAAGGTAATATTAATCGTCTTGTCATGGTTTTACTATCCTTGTGACAATTTACTTTCCCAATCAATACAGTTTGATTTGGCATATAGCATAATGCCAAGGTGATACAAAGAGCGACAATACTCCTTAGGACAAAAAGGCCTAGCTGTGAAATTGGTGTATACACACTTTATTAGTTCCCAAGTCCTCAAATAGCAAGGAAAAAGTATTAATAGAGTATCATCTAGCAATTCCCCATACATTTTCTTTCCAAATGAGTTCGTATATCTAATTTTTATACTTGTTAATTCCTAACATTTAACTTCCATTTTCTTTAAAGATGAACTCATGCCAAATAACAACAATTGCCTTGCTAAGATGTGCAACTAGCAAAGATAACTCCCTCGTAATTTAAGCATCGAAAGAAACCTTTCTTGAATTTAGCTATTTACCATGAATCGTTGCGAAAGGAATAAGACTAATGGTGCAAGATATAATTTCTACACTTTAGGAATATATTACTATAGTGAATGGTTAATCTTGCTTGTAATTTTATAATGCTTGATGCAATTTGAAGAAAGCTAAGTTGTATATATTATCATTCATAAGCTAACTTCTTCGTTAAAAATGACTCGAACAAATATATCCTATCCTTAACAATTTTTCTTTGCATGATCAACTTAAAACCGAATTAACACCAAGAAGAAAAAACCTGGCTTTGAGGTGAGATATCCGCATGGATATCGGGAGATGACCCTCCCGCAGCTACACCTTGGACTTTCTTCGGCGGCATCGTAGTTCGAATGTGAGATAGCCTTTTCCTTTTTCTTCTTGGAATTCCACCGTATTCTCCTTCCTTTTCTTTTACCTTTTTCCCACTCTTCCTCCTTCACTCCCTCTTTTCACTCCCTCTACTTCCCTCCCTATCTTTTATCTCATGGCTATTTCTCCCTTATGGCATACCATACGAGGCCATGATGATTAATTGGATTTTTAGGACATGGGAGTGTGTGGACACCGGCTTGTTTGATAAAATTAAGAACACAAAGCTCAACTAAGAGAGCACTTGCACAAAAAGATCTAAAAAGTGAATGAAGGAATTAATGCAAGAGAATGAAAGTCTACAAGGTAGCCTAAGGACAAAGTAGGCCTATGGGTGTGACTTGAGTAGTCTAAAGAGCTAAGGGGAAAAGAAACAAGGGGCTTAGGGGGGAATTAAAACTCGGGAGGGGGGGGGAAACAAAGGCTTAGGGAGCCCCCTTGGAAGCTTCCAAGCCTTCTGGAAGCCTCACAAAGGCACATGGGGGGGGTGAAAGGGGTTGTGTGGCGAAATGGTGGCTGAACGGTAGCGGATGGCAACGGCCTCTCGTCTTCCTCCCTCGGCTCTAAGTTATGGCGGCACTCTCCTTGTCTCGCTCGGCCTCTTCTCTCACAGCTCTGCCTTTTCCCTGTACAGCGGCCCCCTCACCTACGCAGCAACAGCAGACTGTCGTTTTTTCAGCCTACGCCCCCCTCGATTAAATAATGGAGGGGAGGGGGATCTTCCCTCCTTGCGTGTAGACACGCATGTCCTCCCTCCCTCCAAAGGCTCCACCAAGGAGCTTAGTAGCTCCTTCTATTCCCCTCCCCCTCCAGCTCGTCAGTCGGCTGGAGGGATAAGGGGGGAATTTAAAAAATTTCCATTAACTAATTCATTTTTATTAACGCGGGATATTACAGATTCTATCTCCAATTTTACACTAAAGTGGATATTTATTACTTTCTATATATAGAAAACACATAAAAATACTATTTACACCTACCAATGAATGCAAAATCATAAATGATAGGGGGAAAGGGGGTTGTGGAGAGTTAAGAATCAATTGAAATCTAATTTTATGCTTATCTTGACATATATGATTTGTTCATTTTAAGTTTTTTAAAGAAGAGTAGTAGACGAATCATTTCAATGCTACGTTAGCAACGACACGTTACATTATGGTGAAATCATAAAAAGAATTGCTTGCGGACAATCCACGATGTTTGATTTATAAGTTTACATATTGGAGTGCTTACATGCATTTACCTTTGCATTGTATTACGTTAAGTATAAGGAGTCCTATGCTCTAGGATAGTATTTTCATTCCCTTTATGGCCTAGTTTAGTAATGGAGTGAAATCATAAAAAGAATTTACCTACATTCAGTATAAGGAGTCCTATGCTCTAGGATAGTATGTTCATTCCCTTTATGGCCTAGTTTAGTAATGGAACGAATATTAAAAGAGAAGACTGTGTTTCACATGTGCTTTATGTTGGAACAACGCATCACAGGGCTAATTTTTGGGGTGTAGGAGAGCCATAGTGGGGCCACAACAATGAACTAAGGGTACTTCCTATGTATGTGGTACAAGGTGCTAGACACCATTATGTTTGGATACTCCAATTTCTTAGAGTCACCAAGGGATTCGTTGGACTATGAATAGTAGAAACGTGTGTCTAAGTTAGACCAATAAGTGTAGCCTACAAATGCTCCTGGTTGCTGTTAGCTATATATAGTCTGTCTATATATAGCGCCCCAGGTCCCCTCTATATATTCCTATCATGTGTGCTCAGTTGACACACTTCTGGGGTTCCACTTTCGGTGTCTCGTGTCTCTCTTCTCCTCTCTCTTCCTGCGTTCCTCGTCTCCCTCGCGCACTGTTCAACATGGTATCAAAGCAGGCATAGGTCGGTAGCTGAGAGTATCTTACCTTGTTGTACTTGCCATCGGCCATGGTAACCTAGCCCCCTCCGTCTCTCCCATTATGTTCATCGCCAGGAAGGTCCTTTGCCTCCACCATCACCAACATAAGGCAAGAACGCCTAGTCGGGAGACCTTCCCTTGTTTTCTCCTCCATCTCCAGAACCTGCGACCTTTGCGCTTGAAGCACGATGCTCTAACCCAACTAAGGGAGCACCTGTCTTGGTGAGGCGCAGTCCGTCGCATCGAGAACAGCACTAGTCGGCAGGTGACCTTTTCCAAACGCCACACTGGTGTCTTCAAGAAAGCCTACGAGCTCTCCATTCTCTGTGAAGCACAGGTTGCGGTCATCATCTTCTCCTCCACCAATAGGATGTATGAGTATGCGAACTCTGGCGGTCATCATCTTCTCCTCCACCAACAGGATGTATGAGTATGCGAGCTCGAGCCTGCCCGCCCCACCCTCCAGGGTTTCCACAGAGAGATTCTCAGCCTGCGCGTGAGAGAGAAAGGGACCCGTATACCGAGACTCAGGGAGAGATGCTGGCTGCCGGATTCGTCCATAGCATTTGCAGTTTTCATGTTGACACAGGTTGATCTTGCTCGAGAAGCAACACATCTCGGCAGGTTTCTTTACAATTTCCAGAGTTGGAGGTATTGGCAATCGCAGGTCTCGCGCTACCTGCGGCACTTCAGTACCTCTCCGTCGACGCCCCTGCTGCCTCGCTCAGCATGGCGGCCACCTCCACCACCTCATTCAGCATCGACGCCACCACCTCCTTCAGCATTGCTGCCTCCGCCACTGCTATCACAGACGGATCTAGCCCCTCCGGTCCTGTCACCCACAGACGGATCCAGCCCCTCCGGGTCCCTGCCAATGCATCGAATCACACCACAATAGAATCTGCGAAGCCTCGAGTGGCTATCTGCCTTGTTGGTGGTGCTCGTGCTTTCGAATTGATAGGGCCTTCACTGAGAAAATACGTTTTGCTGCACGCCACTCATCACTACAAGGCGGATGTTTTCCTCCATGCTCCCCTGGACAGGGACTCTTATAAGCTCAACATTCTCAAGGATGTGCCAAATCTTGCAGATTTCCGGATTTTCGTGCCTCAGAATCTGCCCGAGACTAGAGTGGCAAGGGATGTGTTGACGTCAAGTAACTCTTCTCACGGGATTCAGGGAATCTTATGGAGGGGTGTATAAATATGATAAAGCACTACCAGACAAAGCACAATTTTGTCCATGATTGGGTCATAAGGACACGTCTGGATGGATTTTGGAGTGATAATCCTGTGTTTGTGGCAGAAGTGTGTGTAGCGGCAGCTCTCTGTGCAGTGCACATCTGCAGCAGGGCGACTACAGATCTTTACCCAGCAGTTTGCTTTTCAGATCACAAGTCTTGTGGCAGACCAGAAAGATATTTTTGACTGCTTGTCTGTATTTCTCCTTCTCAGAGTTGTATGAAGTTTTATACTTGCATCAGAAGGGAATTGTGAAACTTCAGTATCGAGATACATATACAGGCTTGCGGAGTCTACATTTGGAGTGTAATGCTATCTCAGAAATTGAGGGACTAGAGAATTGTGTGGAGCTTTCTTGTCTATATTTGAATCAAAATCTTATTGAGCATGTAAAGGGGCAGGATCATCTCAAGTGTTTGGACACAATAGACTTGTCAGACAACCAGATAAAACAAATTACAGGATTGTCCTGCTGTCCTTTATTGTGACAATTGTGGTATCAAATTCCAATTTTATTTGATGTCCTCCAACCTGTAGCACCAGGTTACATGAACTCAGTCAGTTTGATGCTAAGAAGGCCATTCTTTATTTGCCCAAAATAAGAGTGGGAGATGATTTCCACTCGTCTCGCTATTCATCACCTAGACATTAGGGGATAGTCCCAGCATCCCTTGTGTGAGAGGCATCGGGCCACTTGAACTCTTCTTTGCGGTCTTCCCGTGGGACAGCTGGTTCAAGAATTCAGATATGATATAGCTGTTGACGTTTCATTTTCCAGCTCATAATTTGTTTGCATCTCGTCTATTATTCTTTCCAACAGATGATCGTATTCCAGCTTATAGTTGATGGGCTGATGATATTTTAATGATCGTAATATTCATCTCGTTATTATTCCAGCTGTTGAGTTGTTCCAGCTGATGTTTCATTCCTTATTCAAGCTGTTGAGTTGTTCCAGCTGATGTTTCTTTTCTCATTATTCCAGTTGTTGAGTTGTTCCAACTGATGTTTCGTTCTTTATTGTAGCTTCTTTGTGGCTGATGAGCGTCTATATTCCAGCTGATGACAAACTGTTTTATTTATACTTTGTTCATGGGGCCCCACATGTGTTATATTGTCTATAGAGCGACGTCGCGAACCGTCTCTATAGATCTTGTGTTGTTCTAATGTCACTGTAACATTTCTCTTTAAGTTTTGATGTGACAGATATATTGCTTATATCCCAAGTTCAGTTAAAGGAATTTCTTGGAGATTTTATCTTTTGTAGTGATTTCGCTTATCCTTATTTTACATGTTGTATATTTAAGAGTGATAAAGCTCTTTTGATGCCTTTGAATAAGCTGTTGTAGTTGTATATTTAGGAGTGATAAAGCTCTTTTGATGCCTCTGAATAGGCTGTTGTACTTCAGGAGTGATGTAGCTCCTTCTCCGTTGATGTTGTAATTCATGAGTGATGTAGCTCATTTGATGCCTATGAATAGGCTCTTGTAAGTTCAACTTTGTAATTTTATATTTCAATATTAATATAATGGTAGGCCTATATAGAGCTGTGGGTTTTTCCCTTGAGTCCTCAAGGGTTTTTTTCATCCGTAGTAAGGGATCTTTATTTGAGCGGGGGTGTTAGCTATATATAGTCTGTCTATATATTGCGCCCCAGGTCCCCTCTATATATTCCTATCATGTGTGCTCAGTTGACACACTTCTGGGGTTCCACTTTCGGTGTCTCGTGTCTCTCTTCTCCTCTCTCTTCCTGCGTTCCTCGTCTCCCTCGCGACTATTCAACAGTTGCGAGGCCATGGGGTGTTTTGGTTGAGCATAAAGCCCTGCTAGAGCCTTAGAGACAGTATCGGGCCCATTTTTTTGTCCCAATAAGTGGTCAATTTATCAAGATCCTCTAATAAGTGAAAGTTTTTGAACCTTGGCAAAAAAAGAGACTTAAAATTTATAGCCATGTCTAGTAGGGATGCACTAAAGTATTTGTAAAATGGGGTTTGTCTAGGGTTTCAAACAATTGGCTTGCCTTATTTCGAATCTCCTAATAGACCTAATCAATTACATAGAGATCAAATCCTTTTCAGGGTATGATCTACGTGATGTGGAAAGTAAGCATTTAGCCTCGTTGTAGTGTCTATTCAAGAAACATTGTGCACAACCATCCATCAACCTAGAGAATATGCAACAAGTATATTGGAACCTATGGCAGACATAGCATTGAGTAACAATCATGTTAAAGCCATAATTCCATGGAAAAGTACCTACATAAAAAGGAATCTAGTTGTGGCTAAAACATCATATGTGGGCTAGATCACCATGCTAGAATAGTAGGCCTCATAAGAATATTGGAAGCCTTAGTCATTAAGGGGAAACCACTACTCAAGAGGCATGATCCCCAAGCTCTAAATATTGTAGATATATTTATTTTAGGTAAGGTGCAAAATCTCTAATCTAAATTTATTAGGGAATTACCCATGGATGGTCAAGGGATAGAAGATTGTCTGAGAAAGAATTAGAATGATATGTTGAGAGTTAAAGGACTCCCTAGACCACTCTAAGAGTTGGTAGAAAGGGAAGTCCATGGAGCAATTGACCTTCTTATATCAATAAAAGTGGACACAAAAGAGATTAGAGGCTCTGAGATGATAGGATTAGGTCAAGATGTATATGAAGATCTAGATGACCTAGTCTTGATCCTAGAGAAGAGAACTAAATGTGCTCCTCCTTATTAGGATCTCCCACTATATTATGGGATGTTAGATGAGGATCCAATGTTGCATTTGAAAGAATATGGATTAATTAGCCTTGTGAGTGGGTTTGATGATATACTTCAGATGCTCGTATTTCCAAGTGCCCTAAAGGGGAAGGCTAGGAAAGGGTATTGGAGCCTCCCAAGAGGGTCAATCAAAGCATTTGAGAAATTACGTGATAAATTCCCAGATGAGTATGAGAAGAAGGTTCCCATGACTCAAGTCTTGGGATAGCTTATGCAAATCCAACAAGAGTCATATACCTTTGTCAAAGATTACACAAGAGCCTTTGATGATATCTTGAAGCTTTCATGAAGGAAAGCTAGTAAATCACCAAAGGATGTGCTTGTTGAATTCTTTGTCAGTGGCTTGGAAATAAATAGGTAGTTCCAAGTTAGGATCAGAAACCCTAAGACATTGAAGAAAACAAATATTCAATTAGATGATTATAAGAGATATATTCACAAGCGTTGGGATAATTATTGGATTTTTTTCCACACTCTTGAAATTCATAAGGATTGGCAACATTTGTTGAATGTTAGTCATGCTAGAGGTGAAAATGAGAGACATACTAGGAGAATCCTAGCCTTAACTATGATGATCCTAAGGACCAGGAACCCTAGCATCCTACTATAGTCAATCCTATGTTCCAAAGCCATAAGCTAGATGGAAATTGGTGTAGAACTAATGAGGGAAGTGGAGTGGTAAAGCCAGCCTATGAATGGTCCAAAATTGGAACAAAATAATGTGAATGAGATGACCCCTCAAAACATAACTAATACATGCTATTATGTGGAGGCTATCTCAACTATTGGCAGTCTATGTGATAGAAAACATAGGGTTCTTGATGGTCAAGACACATTTAGGGTTGGATCTAGTAAAAGGATATAATTTAGAGAAAATGATAGGCAACATCTGAGCTAATATAGATGGATCATCATGACAAAATATAAAGATAGAAGAAGTGGTGGCATGCAATCAAGCTGTGCAATGAAAAAAAGGAGATGGGTTTGGAGGCCCAAAACCTCTAAAAGTGTGGTTGGTGGATTAGATGAGAATTAAAGAATTCCAAGAGGACAGAATGTGGTCAATTTCCAAGTAGATTAGACCAGAGGTCATAATGATACATCTAACACTCTACACCACTCTGGGATACATTTAGGTGATGGGCCTAGGATTGAAACCCTACCTAGTTTGGGTTGTAACAATGACACATGCAATAATCCAAATAGGGAAGGTTTGAATGAGGCTAAATCCATGGATCTCTATATAGGAGAGGTCTTTGGAAAGCTGGAACAACCAATCTATTGGAATGATAAGACACTCGAGTTCCATGCGATCATTCATTTAGCTTATAATACCCAAGAAGTGATAACCCACATTGACATTTTATCAATAGGAAGGCTCATACTGGTGACTATATAAGAGCACAAGCTGATTAAACTTTGATTATCAAATTACAGTGAGCTATTAAGGCCAAGAAAAGCTTCTGGTATACTACTTGTACTAATAACCTTATTTATAATAATGCTACTTTGTTTTCCTTGCAGGACTCGATCACACAAACCATGCCTATAGGTTTACAGACTCAATATGCAAAGAGACACGGTCTCACTGCACTCATTGATAGGTTATATAGGCATGACAACCAAGTAAATCATGCCTCTCTTGTTTTCAATTATTAGTTTTTTTGTGATGCAATATGTACTATGGATTAATCTCCACCTATTTATATTGCAGAGTTCGTTCAATCCTCCATTGTGTCAGGACAAGGTCTCGGATGGTGAGGAGGTACAATAGTTGCTTAGATTCCTAGAGCCCACATCCTTTCTTTTTTTGGCCCTATGATCTATGCAAGCTCTTTCTATACAGCTTTCCTTGGATATATTTCTCATCATTTGTATGGACACCCATTTTACGATATTTATAGATACATTTCTCTATTTGTTTTGGACTCTTCTTTTTGTCGTTCCATGTAGTTCTATGATATATCATCATTGATATTGTACTTATTTGAATATTAAATCAATGACTCTTTCTTCCCAAAATCTCATGATATATGTGTTTTGATGACAATTGTGTATTCAATTTATAAATGCTTTATGGATCATTGTTTTGTACATGGGACTAGAAGGGTGGTAGGGTAGCATGCCCTACTACCATTTTCTTTCCTCTGTAACAGTCGCTATTAGTGTCGAAAATATACCTATACACACTACTATTTACATCAATAAATGTGTCAAAAAGCATTGTTATTTACATTTCTATTTGCATCGCAAAAAGCTACGTGTGTGACTATTTCTATTGCTTTTGCAATATGAATAGTGACACACATAGTGACAAAAATAGCAACTTATTTGTAGAGAGGTACATACCAATGATTTTAATGGCACAATGGGAGAAAAATAAATATTTTAATATTTTTCACTCAAAAGGAAAAACTCTAAGGTTCAAGTTATAGGATAAAAGATGGTATGCAAAAATTCAATGTGTGTATACTACAAAGAATCTTTACTTGGCTCCTTCCATGCTACAACACTTCCCACCTCATTGTAAGGTAGTGAAATTTATCTTTGAAGGAACATTAACATTTGTATGATATCTATTTTAGTTTGTATGGATTTCCTTGGTTTTAGTTTGTGTATATATGTTTTCATCAAAAAGTGTGGAATGGAAGCCACTAGAGTTGCTGACAAGTACATTTGTTGTCATGCATGCTAAATTGGAAAACCTTATTGCCCTGATTATTACCAATCATCCTTTTCCATTGAAATTTATTTATATTTTTTATTTGAAACATATGTCGATCCAGCAAACATACATGCATTTGTAAGGTTGGAAGAGCTTTCTTTATATGATCTCAATGGATTAAGAATTTGGAATGATCTTGACAATGGAACCATCTAGAGTGTCAAGTCAAATAGTATTAAAGACATGTAAAGTTCTATGAAGATTGCAACAATATCAAGCAGAGTAAGTTTATGTTGGTTCATCCCAATCCATGTTTTTGGATCAATCTTTCAAGGAATAGGTTTGCACAGAACGAATATAATGTGGTTGGATAAGAAAATGTCATCGTATATAATAATTAAAATCTTCAACTTAGGTAGGAGAATGTGGCTTGCACAAAATGAATATTATGTGGTTGGGTAGAAGATACCATCCTAAATAATAATTTAAATATTTTGAGAAAATATAATGTTGATGTAGAAAGCACACAAGGGATTTGCTTCTCTACAAATGTTCACAAAAACTTGGTACCTTATTGTACCAAGTTCAAAGGAAAATACCACATCTAGCTATTAGTGCATGGATACCTTTGGACTCTGAGGAAAGAAAAAATTCACTTTACAATGACTATCTATATGGAGAATGAGAATCCAATGTGTTTATATGTAGAAACAAGAAAGGGACATTGGCAAATGTCAAAGAAGTAGTTTAAAGTCTCTTTAAAACCATGGATACAAGATCTCAATTCAAGATAAATGGTGGAAGAAGGGGAAAAAAAGGATATACATGTGATGAGTTGTTCTAAAAGGGTATTATAAAGTTTGCAAAGCCTTAGACTTACCACTTTTGTAAATTTTTCTCCATGTGACTTTTAATTGATTTTCTTCACAGAAGACTAGGATGCTTCAAGGGACATCTTCCATTCTACTTAACTATATTCATAGTATCAGAGAGGACTCTAAAAAATAACACTTTATAAGGAAATAAGAGAAAAAATGAGTAAATGATTAAAATTTTATTGAGCTAATATTAAATTATGTTGTATACAAGAGGTTATATGTATACATATATGAGGGTCTTCATAAAATATTGTTTCAAATATCCCTAGTTGGGGTATTCCTAAGTGTATAAGGCAATGTGCTTAGTCTCTAGCTGCCTACTTGCTATCCTAGCAGATCTTCTAGGGGAGGTCTAGGCTTCACTTTCCTTTTGTGGGATCTTAAGTGGGACATTTTGAGGGGTCATATTAGCTCTTTGTGGGAAACTTTCTATCTCCCTTTGAGGGGCCTTGTCATCCTTTTATGGGAAACTTTCTCATGCCCTTTTGAGAAGTCTTCCTTGGACTCATCCTTTATGTCTCTCCTCTAGAGTTCTTTGTCCAAACTTATATTATACAATCTTTGAGCCAATCTATTCACCTTGAATTTGTTTTCTATTTTCTCTTTGCTTACTTGCACTAACCATTTCCTGTATGCTTCTCTTATTCTTGCCAAATGGAGACTCCTCGACCTTGTCTACACAATTGGCTTCTTAACTATATCTAGCTTATCAACAACAACTTGCTACTTGGCTACAACTTGCTTCTTGGGTGGTTGCACCTAACTTCTTGGTACTAGCTAGCTTCTTGGTTGCAACTAGCCTCTTAACTGCATCTATCTACCTAGTAGGAGATATTTTCTTGGCTTTGACTACTCTTTTTTAGGGGTAAAGGCACCTATTCTTATAACCCTATATTTACTTCACACACCATGATTGCACACCTACACATTGTAGGTGGCAAGCACCCATCATTGTCACCTTTTTTTTTTCTTTCAATGACTATTGAATATTGAAAGGCTAGTTCTCCAGGAAGTTATTCATAAGTGTATGTATGTATCACATGAGTTCAACATAAGGGATTTTAAAAATACTATTTATACATTTTTTACATACAAAAGAGTCTTATATAAAGGGGTTACTTAAAAATTTACTAGAAAAGGGTTATGTATTATTAGGAAAAATTCACAGATGATGATATTTATCAATAGGCCCTGAATGCACATGATATAGAGGGTATACATATAGTGAATTACGTGGGGGCTAGTCACACATTGTGTCTCTCTCTCTTGTTCTCTTGCTCCATCCCCCATAGCTCTTGCTTTTGCTTGTTTACTTTCACTTGGGCTCTAACTTTTAACTAGTATCAAAGCTTGAACTTGAGTTGTTGCTTTATCGATCATTTCCATCAACCTACAAAGAAGCTTTAGCTTAAGGTTTCATGGAAAGCATTGTTTCGTCATCCTAATGTATGCATTGTGTCTTCCATTCTCCTAGCTTGTTATAACTTACTCCTCTGACTTGTCAAGGAGCTTCCTAGGGCTTAGCTAAGCTTTGTTGAGTGCTTATTGAGCTGAGATGTAGCCATTCTATCCATTTTCAGTGGGTACAAAGTATGCTATAGAAGTTATGGGTTTGTATTTAGCCATAACTTTTGTATATGATATCAGATTCAAGTATTCTATAGCTAAAAATGAAGAGCATGATGAGAGATAGAGATGTGAGCACTCACAAAGTTGATTTTATGAAGTTTTCTATTCTCTATTTTATATAGAAGAGAATATTTTTGGTTTGGACACCAATCAATTGATTGGTTTATGCTCTATTGATGCCTATGGGAAGTGTCTGCAATACTCGTATGATACAATGATGCTTTGGAAAGACTTTTGGACTTATTAGAGCTTGATTAATTTTTTATTACTATAACAATAGTTTGTATAGAATAGTGAGATTTACGCTTTGAATACCTATTATGTCTACATGGTATTCCAGGTATGCTACATGTTTACAATGCCTACCACTGATGTATGAGTCCATATGTGGTTATAACTTGATTTACTACTTAGATTTTACATATATTTAATGTGCTTAGGCTTTGATTAGTTTCTTTGATCTTCCATGTGTTTACTCACTCATGGGTATTGAAGCCTCATTATACACTTATACTCTTGGATGTATTTGTGATAAACTTGGGCTTCTTAGATGCTTTGGTGTATATGTCTTGAGATTTTCTTGCTCACTTTGCATTCTAAATTTGCTTCTAGTGGGAGACACTTACACTCGGTAGAGCTTGGCTCTTTTGAGATAGTGGGACTCTTGGTTTATGTATATATTGTCATATATTATATTGGATGTCGATTGCTTGTGAGCTGATTTGACTATCTAACTAGGGTAGGACATACTTTGTATGAATTGGATCACTCATACTAGATAGATGTGTTAATAGATTTATCCATGAATTTCTGTAACCCTACACTATTTCCACCCTTCTATTAAATGGGGACTCCCTTGTACTAGGATTTTCCTTTTGCTAGACTAGAAAGACATATCCTTCAAAGGTAACAACTACAATTTCATCTACATTAAAATGATTTGAAAATTTGGTAACAATGTGTCGGATGGATACAATTTTTTTTAAAAAATTTACCATCTATGGTAGTATTAGAGGGGTTTTCATTTCTCCCACACTTAGTTACAAAGTGTCCTCACAAGCATAGCTACCACAAACACCTCGAACACTACTATCAAAAGCATGACTACACATCTTCAAGAAGAAGATATACTCTCCCCCACTTAATTGCAAAGTGACCTCACGTGCATATCTACAAGATCTGCATAAGAACACAATAATCTCAATAGACATTGAAAAGGTAGATAAAATTTGACTATTGAATTGAATATTAGTCAAGAAGGCAAGTATACCTTATACATTTTTTAAAACTAATGCAATCTAAGAGTCTCCTTACTCACTCTCCCCACTACATTACATAGCATAGTTGTATCCAATGCATAGAGTATACCCACTAGGAAACATTCTAGAGCCACAAAGTAATAATAATCTCTCTAGGCAATGATTTCCACACACTCGAAATATTGCTTCTAAAATAACATCACAAATAAGTACAATTCCTATCAAAGAACCCATACAAGGCAAGCTAATACCACAAAGCTAAATATGACTCCTCATTCAAACATATTCACTTAATAATGTCCCTCGATGAATCTAATCTAGCATATAATATCAATCACCTTGCTTAGGCTAATGAAAAGACAATGTATCCATATGATCAATATCTCTCATCCAACCTAGTTTTAGTTGAAAGTTTTTGGAGAGAATCTTCTTACTCAACTATCAAGTGTTGCTAAAAAAGTAACAAAGATACCAAATGACACTCTATTTGATTCTCAATAGATCATCCATATAATGAAATGCACCCCGTCTTGTATACACACCACCCCCTTATTTTACTTCCCAGTGCTAATGTCCCATACCATGTGGATGGACACTCATAATTACTTTATGCATGTTGTATATAAGTTCTTTCATTATGTTTTTTTTTTGCTTTCTATACTTTCTTATATTAAACTCTAAAGAATTCCAAAGAGTGAAATTTATATGCCATTTCTTTTCCTAACAAAAGAACAATTTTGTAGATAAGAGACGAAACAACATGTACAGGCATACTAGCATTGCAACTCCAAAAAGTTATAGCTCCCAAAAAAAAAATCAAATTTGCATTGAGATCAAACACTACCCTGTAAAATAAACTACTAGATATCGAGTGCTCTTGAATAGCCTCTAGCATAGGCACATCAGATGTTAAAGTCAAGATATGACGAAGTAAGATGGTAGATGGTAGATTGATATCCCGTAAACTCCCATTGCTCTCTATCCAACCTATATTGAACCGAGCCACATTTGGGTAAAAAGGCACTATCATAGTTGTGGCAATGATAAGTAAAACCTATAACCTCATGCATGGTTTAGGGGTACATAGTTTGTACATAAAATGATGGCAAAATGCCCTATAAATCCATACAACAAGGTAACATTTGATTGATGGGAGGGTAGGGTAGTTGAAATATGTCTAAATGCCGTGTGGGATGATGGAAAAGTTGCTGATTTCTATGCATAGTATTTAGGACGGATAATAATTATGAAATAAGAGCCTAGTAGCACGAGGGTTTCCTTGGTGCTAGATTTGTGCAATGCCACATAAGAACGGTAGTTGAAAATCATTAAAAGGATGTTTTCCACAAGGGCACAATATTGATTCCATCACTGTTTGAGCACTTGGCATCCACACTATGCATAAATCATGGAAATATTTAAAGGTATCAAAAATCCTGGATGCACAACAATTGTTTTCATTAGGACCTTGACCAATGTTGAGTGAGAGACAGGACACCCTAAGCCATAGGCTAGTCGTGGGGTCTAGGGAAAAGAGAAGTAAGGACAATGGTACATTCCTGTATACGACTAAATGGTACCTTGAGTGGATTTTTGTGCGAAATGTTTATATGTTGATCGACGCATCGAGGGGCCAATCCCCAAGGTGTAGGAGAGTCGCAGAGGGTTGACGGCATTCAGCCGTAGGAGGAATCCCATATGTATGTGATTCGAGCCTTTTGGCTATGTGAAAGGGACTCCCTCTGAGGAGTAATATTAGGTTAGGATCAGTTGGACTACAACGTGAATGTAAATATGGGGCTAATAAGGCCTACAACTAAATTATGGATGATATCACAAACAAACAAGAACTAAAAATTAAGTATCAAAGCATGCCTCACACCTCGGAGCATATAAAAACCTATCATGCTTTTAAAACTAAGGAATACTTTAAGGTCTTGAAGAAATAGGATCGAAACTATCAGCATTAAGATTAGGATAAAATGCATCCATCCATAGAAGATACATATGTGTATCCCAAGAAAAAATCCCTTAGAAACAAACAAAATCCATAAGTCAATTTATCAAGGGGTTATCCCAACCAGTTATCTAACTATACATTGCTAACTCTAAGTCACAAAATGCATAAGACATAGGCCACTAACCCTAAATATCTCATTTTTGACATTAATATCCTACAAATATATAGACCTATTATCATGAAATTTAATAACCTTAAAATATCTTAACAAAAATATTTTAAGCTTTCCTGGGAATTTGTAATAACAACTATCATATAGTAAAACTAAATCACCCTCTTTAGACTCTTTTACTTTAAGATTCTGATTATGCCAAGCTTTTGTGATGCTTTAGCATTACTTTAGCTCTTGAAAAAATAACATCCAATGAATCACTTGCCCAAATTTTTTCTCTTTATTATGAAATACTTTAACACTTCATGATCAACATAGATAGTAGATTTATTCCTCGTTGTAGTCCAACTGATCCTAACCTAATATTACTCCTCAGAGGGAGTCCCTTTCACATAGCCAAAAGGCTCGAATCACATACATATGGGATTCCTCCTACGGCTGAATGCCGTCAACCCTCTGCGACTCTCCTACACCTTGGGGATTGGCCCCTCGATGCATCGCTCAACATATAAACATTTCGCACAAAAATCCACTCAAGGTACCATTTAGTCGTATACAGGAATGTACCATTGTCCTTACTTCTCTTTTCCCTAGACCCCATGACTAGCCTATGGCTTAGGGTGTCCTGTCTCTCACTCAACGTTGGTCAAGGTCCTAATGAAAACAATTGATGTGCATCCAGGATTTCTAATACCTTTAAATATTTCCATGATTTATGCATAGTGTGGATGCCAAGTGCTCAAACAGTGATGGAATCAATATTGTGCCCATGTAGAAAACATCCTTTTAATGATTTTCAACTACCGTTCTTATGTGGCATTGCACAAACCTAGCACCAAGGAAACCCTCGTGCTACTAGGCTCTTATTTCATAATTATTATCCGTCCTAAATGCTATGCATAGAAATCAGCAACTTTTCCATCATCCCATACGGCATTTAGACATATTTCAACTACTCTACCCTCCCATCAATCAAATGTTACCTTGTTGTATGGATTTATAGGGCATTTTGCCATCATTTTATGTACAAACTATGATAGTGAATGTAAATATGTGAATTTTGCCAATGCACAAACTATGTGAATTTTGCCAATGCACAAACTATGTGTGAATGTAAATATGGGGCTAACAAGGCCTACAACTAAATTATGGATGATATCACAAACAAACAAGAACTAAAAATTAAGTATCAAAGCATGCCTCACACCTTGGAGCATATAAAAACCTATCATGCTTTTAAAACTAAGGAATACTTTAAGGTCTTGAAGGAATAGGATCGAAACTATCAGCATTAAGATTAGGATAAAATGCATCCATCCATAGAAGATACATATGTGTATCCCAATAAAAAATCCCTTAGAAACAAACAAAATCCATAAGTCAATTTATCAAGGGGTTATCCCAACCAGTTATCTAACTATACATTGCTAACTCTAAGTCACAAAATGCATAAGACGTAGGCCACTAACCCTAAATATCTCATTTTTGACATTAATATCCTACAAATATATAGACCTATTATCATGAAATTTAATAACCTTAAAATATCTTAACAAAAATATTTTAAGCTTTCCTGGAAATTTGTAATAACAACTATCATATAGTAAAACTAAATCACCCTCTTTAGACTCTTTTACTTTAAGATTCTGATTATGCCAAGCTTTTGTGATGCTTTAGCATTACTTTAGCTCTTGAAAAAATAGCATCCAATGAATCACTTACCCAAATTTTTTCTCTTTATTATGAAATACTTTAACACTTCATGATCAACATAGATAGTAGATTTATTCCTCAATAAATAATGGTGGAATTTCTCCATCGCAAATACCATTGATAACACTGTATTTTTTCTCATTGGTGGTATACTTCCTTTCCACATTATTTAGATTATGACTTCCATAATGAATTAGGTGTTCCACCTTATTGTCATTGGCTTGACATAAAGCAACCCCCACAGTATGCATAGATGCATCTGCATGAATGTGAAATTCCTTGGTCTAGTCTAGGGGTGCTAATATTGGTCCTTCAATTTTTTGTTTTAGGAACTCAAAGGCTACTTGATACACAACATCCCAATTAAAAGGATTACCCTTTCATAACAAGTCTATTGGGGGTCATGCCATCTTTGCAAAATTTGCAATTAAACATCAATCACAGTTTAAATACCCAAAAATCTTAAAAGTTCTTTAAGATTTGTTGGAGATGAAAGTACTGAAATCTTAACAATTTTAGTAGGATCCATGGAAATATCTTCCTTAGAAATAATATACCCCAATAAGGTTTCTTTTTGAAAACACATTTATCATGATTCCATTAGATATCCACTTTATCACAACATTCAAATACTTGTAACTATATTAGAGATATCTCTTCTACATTCCCATAAGCAAAAAAGTCGTTTAGAGAAACTTACATTCATTGCTAAAGAAAATCTTGATAGGATATAATCATAACCCTTTGAAACATTACAAGTGCATTGTACAGAACAAAAGGCATTACTTTATAAGCAAACATGCCCCATTCTATACTGAAAGTGGTTTTAGGTTGATCTTTAGGATGAATCAACACTTGATTATAGCCAGTAAACCCATCCATAAATGAATATAGTTCATGGTTTGCAACCTTATCAAGCACTTGAATCATGAATGGCAAAGGAAAATGATGTTTTAAATTATAATTTGTTTGCATGCTTGTGGTCGTTGCTACTCTTGACCTTTCTTATGCCAATAATTTGTATCTAGTTACATTGCCTTTAGGCAAAAGGTGCAGAGTAATGGATGGTCTAGTATTAGTCTTGAGGGAGACAAACATTCATTAGTAGCCACATGACCATATCCATGCCACTTATCACACTAGATATTTAATCTAGGTGGATTGGTAGTTGAACTACTTGAAGGCTACTATGTATTGGTAGC